>NC_080539.1:121984053-122166553 GCF_028640845.1 Ahaetulla prasina | reverse complement strand
CTTCCAGGTGCAATTCAAGGTGCTGGTTGTCATCTTCATGCAGTGGTGGGATTCAGCCAGTTCGCACCACTTCGGGAGAACCGGTTGTTAACTTTCTGAGCAGTTTGGCAAACTGGTTGTTGGAAGAAATCATTAGGGCAGGAACCGGATGTTAAATTACTTGAATCCCACCACTGCCTTCATGGCTTGGGACCAGGTTATCTGAGGGACCATCTCTCAGATACATTAATACATTATAATATGTAATACATTAATAACTGGTTCAGGAACCATCCATCAGTAAGTGAAAAAATAGCTGGCAGATTGGTTGGCCCACAAATAACTTGGGACCTTGTGCCTACTGGAAACAGGTGTAGCTCATGGAGTAGTGGTATGTGGGAACACTTTGGAGTATCTAACTCACTGTGCTGCCACATTCTGGTTCAATGGTTTCTGGAGAAGGACCCTTTCTTAAGAGACATTAAAAAGCCATTTATCCAGATATCCAGGCCCTGAACCATGAAGGATTTTAAATTTAAATATTGAATTACACTGGAAGCTAACTGGGAACCAGTACCGTTCTCAGAGGATAGGTGTTACATGGATGCCTTGAGGCACAACCCACAACTACTTAAATTACTGCATTCTGGAATAGCTGTAGCTTCTGAATGCTCTTTAGAAAATAAAGTATGTGAAAATAGTCCACTACATAGAAATGCTTGCAATTCCAGGAAAATAGAGGAAAGTGGGCATACAAAAAGAAAAGTTTTCTGGTAAATAAGGACCATGTACCCAATCAATCAATCAAACAAAAGGGGAACAATGATCATGGGCACTGGTTGATTCATGCCACACTATGGTTTACTAAGATATGTAAACTGAATCATTTGCACATAGAGAAGAATGTAATTCTAATGTGAGCTGAATAGCACTGGCACTTCACATTTCACACTGATAAGTTTCTATCTTAATAATTTTCTTTTTAAATAAATTTAAAAGCACGTTTTGCAGTGTTGTATCTGTTTTCCATGCAGTTTGATGCAGCACATCAGTTAAGTTACAATCTTATTCAGCAGCTATATTGATATCCCCCAAAATTATAACATCTCCAAAATATACTGGTAAATTATCTTCAGTGAGCTAACTATGAAAATAGATAAAATAATAATCACAAACATTGCATTTGAGGCTGTTTAATCAAATGTAAAGGGATGCGGTGGCTTAGTGGGTAAGATGCTAAGCTTGTCAATCGAAAGGTCGGCAGTTCAGCGGTTTGAATCCCTAGTGCCGCATAATGGGATGAGCTCCCGTTACTTGTCCCAGCTTCTGCCAACCTAGCAGTTCGAAAGCACATAAAAAATGCAAGTAGAAAAATAGGGACCACCTTTGGTGGGAAGGTAACAGCGTTCCGTGTGCCTTTGGTGTTGAGTCATGCTGGCCACATGACCATGGAGACGTCTTCGGATAACGCTGGCTCTTCAGCTTTGAAACGGAGATGAGCACCATCCCCTAGAGTCGGGAACGACTAGCACGTATGTGCGAGGGGAACCTTTACCTTTACCTAATCAAATTTAATTTCTGTTCTATGTCCATTTCTCTGTTTGAGAGTGATGCAACCATATGACATTTAAAGCAATATGTAGCCTTCTAACTATAAAATGTACCCCCCCCAATTAATTCTGACTGAAGATAGTCACCCTTTAACTAAATAAATAATTTAGATTAAATTAAATCTATAATAAAGTAATCACAATTTCACTAAAATTCTGGCATTTTTTATGGCTCTTTTAAAGTGACTCCATTTAAATAAGTGGATTTTAATTTACTTATGATGTGTTCTAAGTAGGGATAAATTGAATTCTACTAACTAACTATGAATGGATTGCAGCAGAAATGGTTATTGTGAACCCTTTTTTGCAACAGTACCTTAGCCATTGTTGTTTTATCCTGGAAAAACAAATCTCCCAACATAAGACAAACCTTTTTACTAAGTCATTTTTGTCTAAATTGTTGGCAATGCTTTTGGAAATCAATCTTCATCGAAAGAGACCATCCAACGCTTAACAACTCCTGACTCACACAAACAGTCTACGTTTATCTATCTTGTTCCTAACACACTGACCTAGGAAACAAATGCTGGAGGCTACATGATAGAGGAAACTCATACATTCCTTGCCTGGTTCCCTTACTCCCAGGAAACTGTGGGATATAGTGCTGGACATGACGTTACCTTGGGTACATGACAGTCAGCCCCTAACCAGGCTCTGTTTTACAGGCTTTGGTGGCACCTTCTTTATATTCTTGGTAAGATTCGAACTTGTGGTAATTGGGGCAAGAATGGCAAACATATCTATGTTCTTTTCTTCCAAATCTTGTTTGACTTTTCTAAGTGTCTGTTTTAAAGAAAACAGTATAAGCTCTTGGGCTTATTTGGCACTATTAGTGTTTTATTGTTTAAGTGTCTGACTGACAGGGCATAGGAGCGACTACATCTGAAAGGTACTTTTTTTACTTTTTTTCCCTGCAGAATTCTAGGCAAAGTCTGGTGCTGGAGTTGGCTGTCATGTCCAAGGCTGTCAGCTTTTTTCTTCTTTTTCTTTTTTCTTTTGTTCATTTTCTTCGAAATCACAAGGGTATGATGAACTGCAGGGTCAGATGGGCTGTTTTGGATCAATCAGTTTGTTTAGGATATCACGTCTCTCTTTCAAAAACGAAAGTTATTTTTTTCTCCCCTGCTCCCTACTTGATGTTGAGTTTGTCAAAAGTCCCCTTCACTACAAGATGAGTTCCACTACTTTGTTGGAGGAACTCCTTATCCTTGAGTGAATGTGAATGTTATAACTGATCAGGAATAAAATAGTCCATCTTGCCTGCGTTTCATATTACCTAGTTAAAAAAATAAAACCAATCCCTGGCTAATTAATTTAAATTTCCAAAACTTTACTCACAATGACCATTTGTTGCATCTACACCTTGCAAAATTATTTTGCCCCTCATGGGAAAATGAATATATTTGTATATATATTTGTTTGTTCAAGTTACTCAATTTTCCATCTTAAGGATTTCATGCATGTCAATTGCATTATATATATGTTTATATATATTTGGCAAATTAAAGGAATGTAAAGGCTACTGATTTCAGCCTTTTGTATGAATTTAAATTATGATTTAGAATGATGAAGATATTACCAAAATCCCTCTATTTTAATGGGCATGGACAGGCAACTCCAGCAATTTATGTATAGTCTGACTTGTTTTAAAATAAGCACAATAGTAATATTTTCATTGCTTTTGAAGTAAATGAGATATGTAGCTCATCCACTTCTGTTTACTTTGAAGTGTGAAGCTATGTATAGAGATGGGAGATGTTTCATTTTATTGTTGACTTGTGACATGTAGCTTCATTATGATGATTTTTATATGATTGCACGATATATTCAGATTTCTTGTATCCTTCTTTGTATCAGAGTTTTCCTGATACTTCCCCCTTCCCCGTTAATTTTATTATTTCTTAAGAGTTTAAGATAGCATCTTATTTGTTATGGAAGTCAAATGTTTTATGAGCAAATTATTTAGAAGCTCATAAATGCTTTGAATAGCTTCTGCAAATTTTAACTGACAGGATCGAGGTTATTATTTGTTTTTAAGCTAAATGAAAACTTTCTCTTTTATGGCTCACATCAATGATTGTTTTTCCTTACTGCTTTATTTGTCATTTGCTATATGCTAGATTATGATAGTGAAATATTCATTCAGGTCTCCCATTGCTATACCTTGTGTTCCACAATCTTGCAATTTGTTTCAAAAAATAATTTGACGTGTGTGTCTGTGAGAGAGAGAGAGAGAGAAAGAGAGAGAGAATATCTATCTATCCATCCATCCATCTATCCATCCATCCATCCATCCATCCATCTACCCATCTATCTTATTTAATAAAATAAATAAATAAATATCTATACACACACACATACATATGTCTGTGTATGTGTGGGTGTGGGTGTGGCATCATATGTTTTTATGTATATAATTTTTTGCCATTTCAATTGTTTGTCTTCATATGTGTCAGTTAAGCTGTAATTTTATTTCATTTTTATTAGCTCAGTGAATCCCTGCTTCCTTGATAATAAAACCCTGAATTCTAACAGTGAGATATATTGTTAATACTCTGGATTCATCCTTTTCCCCTGGTTTTCATTAGGTTCCGAGCTCATGCCCAAAGCCCTCTCCACTAGGATAGTGGGAGGCATTTGGTGGTTTTTCACACTTATCATCATTTCCTCGTACACTGCTAATTTAGCCGCCTTTCTGACAGTGGAACGCATGGAATCCCCCATTGACTCAGCAGATGACTTAGCAAAGCAAACAAAAATAGAATATGGAACTGTTGAAGATGGAGCAACCATGACCTTTTTTAAGGTAGGACCTTTAAAATTAATTAATAAGAGGGAGGGAACTCTATGTTTTCTTACTTCTACTCAACAAATTAGCAGGCAGGAAAGCCCTTTCTTCATCTAGGTTATTTTTAAATCTGGGTGGGTTTTTTGTGGCATATTTAAAAATATAGGATATATTTGTGCATAAATAATTTGTTTTTGAAGTGATAGTTGTTGTTAACATATTTATCCTGACTTTTTCATCAAGGGACTAATGAAAAGGCAGGACAAAGGATACTTCTGCTCGATTCTCTTTGTTTTATTGTAACATATATTTACCGATGAATCAACTTGTACTATTTTATTACTTAGAAACAACAGATCTTGCTTTGACATTTGACCAATATGTTTCTGATGTACGAAGGCAGTACCAAAGTGATATCCTTATTTGCATTATACTTGGCATAAATTACTAAATAATACAATATCAGAATCCCCTTATTAGTATATTCAATTGTCCTGATATATTCAATTTCATTAGACCTTGAAAAAGTTACCAGTTAGAATGCAGTATTCAGGCTCATTTGTGAAATTTGTGTGAGCCTGAACTGCTTCTTAGAAGTAGATTGGGATGCTGGATAATACTCCTTGTCCATTTAAAAAATAAAAAAATAAAAAGCAATAATACTTGCTTTTGTCAGCATGAATGCATTTATTAGGGTCTGATCCATCTGATTTTTGTAACGTTTTTAGCATTTTTAGAACCTTTCTCGTGAATTCAATAAATAGTCCAGAAATACAGATATATATACACATTCTCAACAATGTCATAGAAGGAACAAGCTCTAGAAACATGAGGTTGGAAGTTTCCATCATTCTCAGCTTCCTCACTTGCTGTTCCTGTGAAGTTGTGCTGTGAATGGAAGCTAACTTCAAAGATAAGATCAAGGTTGCTCCTATGCATTTGTATGCATGTATATGGGAAGTTAACTGTAAGAGAACAAGCTGCTACTATATCCTAAAACTTCTTTATAGCTACTCATTTGAACAAACAGTTGTTATTTCAGTTTCATTTATTTTCCTGCTAGTGAGTTACAATGGTGTTGGCATCATCCTTTCATTTCTGAAGGAACAATTGGAAGGTGGATAAGCTGCTATTATTTTAAAATATGTGTGGATTATTCACTTCTCAGGGTGAATGTTAATATTTTCAAATGGATTTAAACACTCTGCCTCTGGGGAATTAGGAACAGCTGACTTCGTTGGTCTGTTTGATTAAAAGAAACTTAACAGCATGGGGGGAATAACATAAGACAACTTATATGAAAAATTTGAGAAAACATGTGCTACTGCTAATTGCATATATATTTTTGTTCTTATGACCGATAGTTATCCTGATATTTGCGAACAAAGGTGATAACTTTCAAAATTAATTATTATTCTGGTGACCTAATAGTTTGACTGAATTTTATCTGACTTTATGAATAATTTATCTATTTCTGCTGATACCACAAGAGTTAAATAAACATAAACCAAGCTCTGGTGGAAATTCAATTTACTCTAGAAATTAAAACTAATTAATATTTCACTGCCCAAAAAGAATGAGAAATGCTTTTACTTGTGGGTTGTTTTGCAGAAGATGTACATTGCATCTTAATGTAAATTTTATGATGAAAAAAAATACTCTTATTTAGTAGGAACTAATCAGTTATAGCTGCCGTAATGGTTTGGAGCATTAAAGCTGTCAGAACATTAATAGGGGAATGTTTGAAGAACTCTTTTTTTTTTTGGTCTTTAAAGAGACAATATGATTAACCTCCCAGGGAGTATAGATGACACATATAATTGATTCTCCTTTACCAAAGAAGAGTAGAGGGCTTTAATTTACTGTCATATTTATTTTGATCTTGCAAAGAATGTCAATCATCTATTCTATCTGATTGTATGTCTGAGAGGAAAAGCAATGTTTTGTAGTCCAATTGTCAGAACTACTATTCCTCCTAAACTCTTAAAGAGCAGGGTCCTTTTCTTTTTCTTGTTTGATGCTATTTATTGTTTCTTTTCTGTTCCCTGATTAAAGGTTCTTCTTTACAATGTTTTTTTATTTTATTTTTTCCAAATTATTGCTTTCTATGCATACATATTAAAACTTGAACCCAGTAATATCTATTACCACATAAGAAAGCAGATAAGGTAAGACGATGAGATGAGATGAGATGAGATGAGATGGGAGGGGAGGGGAGGAGAGGAGAGGAGGAGAGGAGGAGAGGAGAGGGGAGGGGAGGGGAGGAGAGGTGGAGAGGAGAGGAGAGGAGAGGGAGAGGGAGAGGAGGAGGGAGAGGGAGAGGAGAGGAGATAAGATAAGAAGATAATTTTTATTGTCATTTTTTTACTGGCCCACATTAAAAATGAAATTCTGTTGCCTGCATTCAAGAGAAAGTATGTATCTACCCATATACATACATAAATTGTATGCTATATACATACACATGCTATATACATACATAAATTGTATGTATGTGAACCCATACATATATATATTAATCACTGTCCATTTTGAATACATAGTGGAAAGAGAAAACTTGAGATTTCACAAGATTGATGCTATGTCGAACAAAATTGTGACTGAATCTGGATGTTTTGCATCTGGATGTAGGGGCCTCTGGTGGCTCAACAGACTAAGCAGTCTGTTATTAATATAGCTGCTTGCAATTACTGCAAGTTCAAGTCCCACTAGGCCCAAGGTTGACTCAGCCTTCCATCCTTTATAAGGTAGGTAAAATGAGGACCCAGATTGTTGAGGGCAATAAAAGTTGACTTTGTATATAATATACAAATGGATGAAGACTATTGCTTAACACAATGTAAGCCTCCCTGAGTCTTTGGAGAAGGGCGCGATATAAATTCAAATTAAAAAAAAAAAAGATACCACGAAGCCTCCTCCCAGAAGGTAACAAGGAAAACAGGTCCTGAAGAGGATGTATAATGTCCCAGACTATCCTGCAGACTCTGCTCAAGTATTGCTTATATACTATGTCCTGGATAGAAGGAATCTTTTCTGTCACCATTTTTTGCATCACCTTCCTGTCTGAAGCAATAAGTGGTACAAATATAGCATAAGATTGCAGTTGAACATATTTTATATCCAAAGATGGAAACTTGGAGGATACAATTTTAATTAGTATAAATAGCGCAAAATTATAATGCTAGTTATATGGTAAAAATTCTCCCAAAATGTTTCCTAATATGATAATCCTGGAATTTGTAATTAATTTCAGGACTGATTTAATCTTTCCATAAGATAAAAAAGTATCATTTTTTCTTTTCCCCATGCATTACTTTTCCTAATTTTATTTATGTAGCACAATTAAGTAGATGTCATAGCTGCCTGAGTTATTGCATACATATTTGTAATACAATCATGGTATCCTGCTGCGCCGGTTGGGGGATTGGGAGTGGAGGCACCGATATCGGTGGTTCTCCTCCTATCTCTGACCGGTCGCAGACGGTGTTGACAGGGGGCAGAGGTCGACCGCGAGGGGCCTCACTTGTGGGTCCCACAGGGTCGATTCTCTCGCCTGCTGTTCAACATCTACATGAAGCCGCTGGGTGAGATCATCAGTGGTTTCGGGTGAGATACCAGCAGTACGCTGACGACACCCAGCTGTATTTTTCCACCCCGACCACCCCAATGAAGTTGTTGAAGTGCTGTCCCGTGTTTGGAAGCTGTACGGGTCTGGATGGGGAGAAACAGGCTCAAGCTTAATCCTCCAAGACGGAGTGGCTGTGGATGCCGGCACCCGATTCAGTCAGCTGCAGCCGCTGCTGGCTGTTGGAGGCGAGTTACTGGCCCCAAAGGATAGGGTGCGCAACTTGGGTGTCCTCCTGGATGATCGGCTGTCGCTTGAAGACCATTTGACGGCCGCTCCAGGAGGGCCTTCCACCAGGTTCGCCTGGTTCGCAGTTGCGCCTTCCTTGATCGGGATGCCTTATGCACAGTCACTCATGCGCCTGCTACCTCTCGCTTGGATTACTGTAATGCTCTCACATGGGGCTCCCTTGAAGTGCGCCGGAGGCTTCAGTTAGTCCAGAATGCAGCTGCGCTGGTTATAGAGGGAGCTACGTAGCTCCCATGTAACACCGCTCCTGCGCAGACTGCACTGGCTGCCTGTGGCCTTCCGGGTGCACTTTAAGGTGTTGGTTATGACCTTTAAATCGCTCCATGGCTTAGGACCTGGGTACTTACGGGACCGCCTGCTGCTACCACATGCCTCCCACCGACCCGTACGCTCCCATAGAGAGGGACTTCTCAGGGTGCCGTCCGCCAAACAATGTCGGCTGGCGGCCCCCAGGGGAAGGGCCTTCTCTGTGGGGGCTCCCACACTCTGGAACGAGCTTCCCCCGGGTTTACGCCAAATACCCAACCTTCGGACATTTCGTCGCGAACTCAAGACTCATCTTTTTATCCGCACGGGGCTGGCTTAAATTGGGATTTTAATGTTAAATTTATTAATTTTAAACGGGGTTTTTTAGTATGGTAAATTTTAATCATTGGGCTAATTTAAATAAGTTTTTTAAATCGTATTTTAAACTTGTATATTGTATTGTCGGTTTTATTATGCCTGTACACTGCCCTGAGTCCTTCGGGAGAAGGGCGGTATAAAAATCAAATCAAATAAATAAATAAATAAATAATAATGAAGACTATTGCTTAACACAATGTAAGCCTCCCTGAGTCTTTGGAGAAGGGCGCGATATAAATTCAAATTAAAAAAAAAAAAAGATACCACGAAGCCTCCTCCCAGAAGGTAACAAGGAAAACAGGTCCTGAAGAGGATGTATAATGTCTCAGACTATCCTGCAGACTCTGCTCAAGTATTGCTTATATACTATGTCCTGGATAGAAGGAATCTTTTCTGTCACCATTTTTTGCATCACCTTCCTGTCTGAAGCAATAAGTGGTACAAATATAGCATAAGATTGCAGTTGAACATATTTTATATCCAAAGATGGAAACTTGGAGGATACAATTTTAATTAGTATAAATAGCGCAAAATTATAATGCTAGTTATATGGTAAAAATTCTCCCAAAATGTTTCCTAATATGATAATCCTGGAATTTGTAATTAATTTCAGGACTGATTTAATCTTTCCATAAGATAAAAAAATATCATTTTTTCTTTTCCCCATGCATTACTTTTCCTAATTTTATTTATGTAGCACAATTAAGTAGATGTCATAGCTGCCTGAGTTATTGCATTCATATTTGTAATTCAATCATGAGAGAAATATTTGGTCCTGAAAATGAAAGTTCACTCCTTATTGACATGGCATAAGAAAGATAGTAGTAGAGTGGTTATGAGTGTCTCTTATTAGAGATTTTTTTTTAAAAAAAGTAAAAACTAACCAAAACACCATTATTCTAACATAACAGTGCAAATATCTGCATTCATTGGGTTAAATGAAAATATGAAACCTCAATAATAACAGGGTCTGTCAAAAACCATGAGACATTATAACTGCTACTCTGAATCACTGTAATTCCTTTGATAGATAGATAGATAGATAAATAGATAGATAGATGATAGATAGATAGATAGATAGATAGATAGATAGATAGATAGATAGATAGATGATAGACAGATAGATAGATAGATAGATATAGACAGACAGACAGATGATAGAGAGGGATGGATGGATGGATGGATGGATGGATGGATGGATGGATAGATAGATAGACAAACAGACAGACAGACAGATGATAGAGAAGGATGGATGGATGGATGGATGGATAGATATTGAACATTTCAATATATATCAATAACAAATTAGAGATTGAAAACTCATTTTAATATATTATTTGGAGGCTTGGAATTTGGATGCTAGATGTTTGTTGCCTCCTGCATGCCTTTCCTTCCTGAACATCTTTCTCAACCTCAACAACTTTAAGAAATCTTCCTCAACCTCAAGAACATTGAAATATGATGAAGTCCACATATCTTAAAGTTGCAAATGCTGAAAAAGATTGATCTAAAGTATCATTTGTGTATATGACAGGTAGCCAGATGGTTCAGAGATTAGCTCTGTCAACCCTTAGCTACTAGATTTTGACCATTAATAACATAACTCCCTGAAAAGTTCAGTGTTTTTTACAGTTTCCAAACATTTCTGAATATTAGTTAATGGTTTCTACTTTTAAAAGTGATGTTATAAAGGATTTCTTAAATCTTGCATATCTTTTAATTAGTGCTCATAATATCAGTACATCTAACATACTGTAATACATTATGTGAAAAAATATAAATAAACTATAAAATAATAGTTTAAGAATTTCTCACTTTTCATCCCGCTTATGTTAGTTGAAATCTGTATGCAACTTTTGTGCAGCAAGAACAAACTTGGCAAGTGACAAAAGTCTTTTCATCTGCCAAAAAGTTGATAACCAACTGCAATACTGGAAAAATATCTCCTTGGTAGATAAAATGAAGCAACGTTTTTTTTTCTAGGATCAGCATAAATCTTACATAAAAATAGAGGATAGAAAATATCTTCAATAGCTCTGCTTCCACAAATGCGTTAACTGGCTTTACCTTTCATCAGTAAACATTGAGCCCATTGCAGACTTAACTCAGCAAATGCCCTCCTTAACATGGGAAAAAATGATTGTCAAAAATAAGCGGTCTTTTATGAATTCTGTTAAGCAATATTAATCATCTAAATTTAAATAAATAAATAAATAAACTTTAAATAAACTTAAATAAACTTTGTGAAAATTACAGTCTTTTCCTCGATTGTATCCATTCATTGGAAAAGTAAACCTACTTATACTTCAATAATATTAGAAGGAAGGAAGGAAGGAAGGAAGGAAGGAAGGAAGGAAGGAAGGAAGGAAGGAAGGAAGGAAGGAAGGAAGGAAGGAAGGAAAAAGAGAGAGAAATCATAGTGTTGGCAGGGACCATTTAAGCACCTGTTCAACTCTTCTCCCCTCCAGTGCAGGAATCCCACTGAAGCCTCTGCTTAAATAATTCAGCAAAAAAGAAAAAGAGAAGAAAAGTCCTTTCTCAGTAATTTCCTGAATTTTAGGAAATTCCTAATCTGAATCTGCCTTTCTATACCTTTCTGTACCTACTTTGTGTCCTGAACTAAGACAAGTGATTTCTTTCTTACTTTTCCTGGCGGCTAAAAGTGAAATTGCCTTAGCGTCCCCTTGTTGATCCTTGGATAATCCTGCTACCTTTCTTTATATATTTTGTATCTATAGGATTCATCCTGTATTAATCCTTCTTTAAGTGTGGGTTCTAGAACTGGACATAGACTTAGATCAGTGATGGGTAACCTTTTTGCTGTAATGTGTTAAAAGCAGATGGCAGCATGCCCACACCCATAATTTAATGCTCCCATGCCCTGCCCCCCGCCCATGTGCATGTGACCCCCGCACTCCCCCACGCATGTGTGCATGACCCCCTGCACCCTATTTTGGACCTAGCAGGCCTACCTGAAGCTTCCAGAGGGTGAAAATGGCCTCCCCCACCCCTCAGAGGCCCTTCAGAGGTTGAAAACAGCCCATTTCCTGACTTCCGGTGGACCTGGTAGGCCCACTTTTTTGCCCTCCCCAGGTTCCAGAAGCTTTCCTGGAGACTGGGGAGGGTGAAAGTGGCATTCCCCACCCCACTGGAGGCCCTCTGGAGGCCGAAAACACCCTCCAGAACCTCCGCACGAGCCCTATACTTACCTGACATCCAAAACGGGCCTCATGGAAACTCCTGGGAGAGGAGGGGTGGCATGGGTGACGCCAGCCAAAAATCATCTGGCCAATGCGTGCATGCAAGCTGGAGCTGAGCTAGGGCAGCAGCTCATGTGTTCACAGATATGGCTTTGGGTGCCACCTGTGGTACACATGCCATAGGTTCGCCATCATGGACTTAGATCATGGGTGTCAAGCTCGATCAAGTCATGTGATGTATTGTGACGTATCATGATGTTTTTTTGCCTTTGCGGAGCTGGGGCCTGCATGTGGCGTGTGGCCCTTGAGCTGCCAGTTTGACTGGCCTGACTTAGATCTTCTGAATAGGATCTAATCAAAGTACACTATAGTGAAACTATTGTTCTCCATAATTTGGAAAGCATTATTGGTGTAGCCTACAGTTTTGTGTAACTTTTGAAGGTCATATATGTGGGGTATCAGTCCAATTTTCACCCATTCCATACCTGAATATAGGAGGTTCTCAACTTACAACTGTTTGTTTACTGACCATTTGAAGTTACAATGGCATTGAAAAAAGTGATTTATTACCGGTCCTCATAGTTATGGCTCTTGCAACTTTCTCACAGTCACATGGTCAGAATTCAGATGCTTGGCAACTGGCATGTACTGATGATGGTTGCAGCCTGGGCTTATTTATGACCTTTATAACTGGTTTCTGACAAGCAAAGGCAATGAGTGAAGCTGGGTTTACCTTCAAAACCACATGATTCACTTAAGTGCAGTAATTTGTTCAATATCAGTGGCAAAAAAAATTGTACAATTAGGCACAATTTATTTAACAATTGCTTTGTTTAGCAATGTAAATTCTTGTCTGAATTATGGTTATAAGTCAAGGACAATCTGTATCTGCTTTTTTCTGAAATGAATAATTTATTCTTGTCTCTTAAATATTATTCTAATTCTCTTTTAAATATTATTCTAATTTTTAGTCTAAAATGCTTTAGTTTAAAGTGCTTCTTTAACAAATAATGCCTTTCTAGGGCATTATCTATCCATTTGTGTGATCTACATATTTTATAAATATTCAATTAATGCAACTGTCGTGGGTTAGGAACATCTTCAAGAATATTATTCATTCATTTATAGTTGATTAACAATGTGCTAAGAATGAAATTCAGTTGTTTCATATACTGTATTCTCTTAATTGTGTCATATTATTTATCTAATGGAGTTAATAGTATATACATATTAATTAGAGAAATTATCTATTATGTTCTCACAATTTTTGTTTAAGAAATGTTGTCTCATTTTTTAATTGATGTAGCATAATCACTATCAGCTTTCTTTTTCAATTTTAAAGAAATAATTGAATCTACTGTACAGTATGTAGATATTAATGTCCAGGGTCAGAAACTTTTTCAGATTCTTTTTCCAGTTTGCATATAAGGAATCTAAAATATTATGCTCACTGATTTTCTAAATGTTTGTGGGAGTTCTACTATTTTATTTTATTTTATTTTTTTATTATGTCTGGCTTTATGGCTATAATAAGATGATTTGTTTTGAGTCTCATAAGTAAAAAAAACTATACAACAAGCTATTAAGGTGCACAGGAAAGTGCAAGTAGCATGTGTATATCATTATACACAGTGGAAATCATAACTGCCAGTTCTTTAGCTGGCATTAAGTACTTCTCAAGAATCTATGATATCATAATGTGTTGCCCTTATATATGTGCAGATCCAAGGAGTGTGACCTTTTGTGGTTGACAGATGGAAATTTTGTTAATGCACATATTTTCTCAGTGCTATCCAAGACACTGTCCTAGGACCCCCATGGCTGGTTTATGCCATAATCTTTCAATTTTCATACATTGATATTTTATGATCTTCTCCAATTCTTTGTCTCCCATTCTACTAATCTGATATTGCCACATTGATTATCCACAGGATCTTCTTTTCAACCACAATTAAATCAGGTGTGTTATCCAGTTTATTTTTGGAAATCTCACAATAATTTTACCTGCTGCTTTTTGACTACTTAATCAACTCTACACTGCCAACAATTTTTCGTTACTGTTACATGAGAAGCTTACAGATGTGACATTCCACTGAATAATTTTGAGGACTGCATTATGTTGTTTATAATCCATTTCTGTTACCTTCTTACACAAGCTGAATATATGATGTATTGTTTATTCTGCTTCTTTGCATGATCTGTATTTTGACTCATTTGAGTATTTAAAAAAAAAATTCAGGCCTTAATTGCATTGTTCAAATAGGTTTCTTTTAAACAGCCAAAGCCAAGTCTTCAGGGTTTTTTTTTCTTTTTTAATATTCCAGTTGTAAGTCCTTACCAAGGCTTATACACTTGCCCTCTATCTTTTGTAGAAATAGATCCTGTAATGCTTTTCTTTGCCAATATTCTTTGTTTTTTTTATTACATGACTTAAATAGTCACTTATTGTTTCCTATACATTTATCAAGTTCCAATTTTTAGTTTGCATCATTTCTTTTGGCTATCTTTTACATAATCAGTCAATGTACACTTTTCTTCACTCATGTAATGCATAGTGAGTAGTCATCAGTTTTCTTGGTTTTTTTTAAACCAAACTGTCCGGTTCAGATTGTATCTAGTTAATAATTCCAGTAATGGATTGTATCACAGATATGGCTTAGGCATTGATGGCTTTGATGGTCTTTCCACTGTTCAATTTTGCCTTTAGCAATTTTTTAACCCTTTGTATGTGGTTCTTCTTAAAGTGTGGTCTTGTGCAATTAGCCCCTTTGTTTCTTTCTTCAATTTTCTTGCTCTTAGATGTTGCCTGGTCTTATTATCTGAGTTGCCTGCTACTATTTTGTGTACTGGTCATCTAATATTTTGCCTTTTCATGTTTCTTTTCTGTTCTTTATTTGATCTTTCTTGTAGGCCAGTTTGCACTGTCTAGTACTCAGTAAGCCTCCATAGTATAAAGATGAAATGATATGGCCAGCTATTGATAGGGCCAAAGGTGAAGGGAAATTGGATGCTGAAAAGATATAGATTGCATTTGTAAATGGAATGTCATAATAACCACCCAGAGTCACTTGAGTGAGATGGGCAGTAAATAAATAAATGAATGAATGAATGACTGACTGAATAAATAAATAAATAAATAAACAATACATATCATAAACTGAGGTGAATTAGATGATATCAGATTGGGAATATCAAGACTGAACATTGATGTTCCAGAAACTAATGAAATGAAATGGGCCCACTTCAGATCAGGAACATCAGACTTTGTACACTAGAAAAAAATATATAATCAAAATGGCATAGCCATAATTATTAATAAAATAATGTCTTTGCTCATATGCAACCTCATACATTTCAGAATAATCTCAATTTTAGTCCAAACCAAGCCAATCAATATTCAATGGCCTAGGTTTACAGATGTTGAAGAAGCAGAAATAATAAGGCAACTTGCAAATTCAACCATGCCATGTTAATAGCAAATATCTCATTTCAACAATTTAAGGGATGACTTAAAACCCCACAAATTGGCTGCATAGTCCATGAGCAAAAAATGGAAAAGCTCTATTCAATCGTTAAAAAATGCCATTAAGACTAAGTGCTTAATGTAGTTTAGTTATCAGACTTCTTCCTTAATTTCAGTTTAAGATCAAGAAAACAAAGGAAATAATTAAACCAGCAAGATACAACCAAAAATATTGCATAGAAGAACTCCAAACCAAATTTGCAGTATCACTAAAGATGAAGCAACCAAATATATCCCAAAGGTAAAAATTAAAAAAGGCAAAATGTATAATAAAAATGTATTTATGAAGAACTAAAGGCACAGAGACAGAATTTGCTCAACTATTTATTTTATTTTATTTATTTTGTCACAACAATATATGTAGGTATCATACAAAAGATTATATAATATATAAACACATATATGAGTAAATATAAGGAGGTATAAGCATATATGTATATAGGAAGAAGAAAAGAAAAACAATAGGACAGGAACGGTAGGCATGTTTGTGCGCTTATGCACGCCCCTTATGGTCCTCTTAGGAATGGGGTGAGGTCAATAGTAGAGAGTTTTTGGTTACAGCTTTTAGGATTATGGGAAGAGACCACAGAGTTAGATAAAGTATTCCAAGCACTGATGATTCTGTTACAGAAGTCATATTTTCTGCAATCTAGATTAAAGCGGTTAACATTAAGTTTAAATCTATTGGTTGCTCTAGTATTATTGCAATTAAAGCCGAAGTAGTCTTTAACAGGAAGGACATTACAATAGATGATTCTGGGAGTTAAACTCAGGTCTTGTCGAAGGCGACGGAGTTCCAAGTTTTCTAAGCCTAGGATTTCAAGTCTGGTGGGATAAGGTATTTTGTTGTTTTCAGAGAAATGGAGAACAACGAGCAAGAGAAGACAAGATTTTATAGTTAAGTAAACAATGCAAAGAATGAGAAGGACAAGAAACTTATTTAGGAAAATTACAGAAATCAAGAGAAACATTTATGGAAAAAGAGCATATTTAAAGTAAAAAATAAAATAAAATAAAAAAGTAAAAATAAAAAAGTAAAAAGTAAAAAAATATATACATAGAAGATACAAAGAAGATATGGTATGAGCATACCTGAAACAAGTCCAAAAAAAGATTACCAAATCAATGATATAGATTTGATCACTGAATTAAAGCCAAATTTCCTGGATTTAATTTAAATTTTAAAATATTGGTTTATGATTTAGTTAAAATGATACATACTGTTTATAAGCGGGTACAGTATGGAATGGTAATCAAAAGAATATAAAATATCAATTTATATTCTAATGCAGGGGTGTCAAACTTCACGTCATCATGTGAAGTATCGGGACTTTTTTCCCGTTCGCTAAATCCGGTGTGGGCGTGGCCAGAGATGCATCCAACCCACAGGCTGGGGTTTGACAGCCCTGTTCTAATGCAAAGAAATAAGGGACACAATGGCTCAGCAGTTAAAGAAGCTGACCTTGTCAATTGGAGAGCTGACAGCCTGGGTTTGAGACTCAAGTTTTGTGCAACAGGGTGAGCTTCCATTACTTGTCCCAGCTCTTGCCCACCTAGCAATTTGAAAACATGCAAATTCAAGTAGATCAATAGGTACCAATTTGGTGGGAAGGTACCAGTGTTATATGTGCCTTTGGTTGACCATTTGACCATGGATATTGTCTTTGGATATCATTGATTCCCTCAACTAAAAAACAGAGATGAGCACCATGCTCTACAGTCAGAACTGACTGACAAGAAAACCTTTACCCTTTTACCTGTGAAGAAATAAAAGAGCTTAATAATGCTGAAACTACCACCCAATTGCTACTATATATTACTAAGAAAATACTCAAGGTTTTGTAGTCTAGAGCTTCAAAATGCAAATAGAAACTGGATGTATTCTAATATATTAAATGTATTCCCCACTGTATACCCACTAAGCACAGAGGTATCAGATTGAGGGCAAAGTCTATGAAAGATGCACCATCAGAAAAGCTGAACAAAGCTTAATGAATACTTTTGAATTGTAGCATTAAAGTAATTTATTTAAAATTCCTTGTATAGCAAGACAAACAACACATCCATACTAGATGAAGTAAATCTAGACTGATTACTGGAAGAACTGTTAATGTGACTAGATCTATAATATTTGTGACCTATAATGTAAACTCAATTTCCTAATACAGGGAAACATGAAAAATAATAAAAATCAAGCCAAGATGAGGTGGCTTAATATTATCACTGATGATTCAGGCACTAGCTTACAGGAACACAAACAAGCTGTTATTGAGACAGTCCTGGTGAAATCATGTCTATTGGCTCATGAAGAAATGGAACAATTGAGCATCCAAATGTTTCTGGATTTCTGGATTTCTGCACTTTCTGCCCCTCCTTTAGATATACTGTAGTAAATTGCCCAGTTTGCCCCACCCCCCTTATAATGCTGTCTCAATGCAGAAATCAAAACTATATTCTTCTTTGAGTTCTGTAGTCAACAGAACCATGCCTCTTCCATGTAAGCCCTAGTAACCATTGAGTACAAAATACAGAACCTTTGAGAAGGGAGTAGAAAATACTGGAAAGACTGTATAGCTATTGGGCTTGGTATTGCTGTATGGCTAGGTTGTTCCAGAAAATTATTTATTTATTTATTTATTTAAATTTTTATACCGCCCTTCTCCTGAAGGACTCAGGGCAGTGTACAGCCAAAGATAAAAACAATAAGTATACAAGGTTAAAATATCAATTTAAAAAACATATTCAATTTGGAATTGAATTTGGATAAGAATTTGGTGGATTATTCAAAATGTACTGAAGAAGAAGATAAAGTTCCTGCCACAATTTTTCCTTTTGGGAATTATAACGAATTGTACAGGGATTGAGACTAAATTGATTCTGAATTTAATAACAGCAGCAAGACTGTTGATTGGACAATACTGGAAGAAAGAAGAGATACCTACAATAGAAGAATGGATATTGAAAGTTATTAATTTGGCTGAGATGGCTAAAATCTCAGTGTTTTTAAAAGACAATACGCAGGAAAGATATTTAATTGAATGGAAAAAATGGATTGATTATCTACAAAACAGATATCAGATTAAGAAATATCAGATTGCCTTTGAATAATTAGAAAGTTATTTTATGTAATGGGGAGGGGGTTGGGAGATGAAAAGCTTTGGATGTGGTTATTTGGATTGGAAGGGAAAATTTTATTCTATGTTTGGTTTATGTATAACAATACCTTGTGATTGACCCGGGAAGCCGGGGGGGGGGGGGAAGGGTTTTTTTTTTTTTTGGGAGGGAGGGGGAAAAAAGGGGGAAAAATGTTTTTGTTTTTTAAAACTCTTTCAATTAAAAAAAAAAAACATATTCAATAATGGTCGAATTAAAACCGTCAAATTGACCTAACCTAAAATACCCCATATAAGATTACAAAAGATTAAAATTTAAAATTTAAAAATCAGGCCAGTCCCGCTTGAATGAATAAGTAAGTTTTTAATTCCCGGTGAAAGGTCCGAAGGTCAGATATTTGGCGCAAACCGGGGGGAAGTTCGTTCCAGATTAGCAGATCCTGTAATGCTGAATTAGCAGATCCTGTAATGCTGAATGTCTAGAGAGGGCAGTGGATTTTAATGCACACTTCCCAACAAGCTGTGCCAATTCAATTCTTTGAACTGAAGGGAGGGATGGCACCCATTGTGCTGTGCATACATGCAATCTCTGACTCAGTGCTTGCATACAACTGAAAATACTTATTCTCACTGTACACAATTTCCCCAATTTTAGCAGTCCATCACAATTTAACTGTTGTAAGCCCTTCTCCTTACACATGTGTAGCCACTGGAAAACGGAAACCACAGAAGTGCAGATGTGGATAGTGATAATGAGAGAATGTCAGTGGTGGGATTCAAATAATTTAACAACCGGTTCTCTACCCTAATGAATTCTTCCAACAACCAGTTCATCAAACTGCTCAGAAAGTTAACAACCGGTTCTCCTGAAGTGGTGCGAATTGGCTGAATCCCACCACTGGATAATGTGAATAATCACTTATTTAATTGCCTTCCAGAACTTTGAAGGCAGAAAAGTAGGAAATCTATGGGGTTTGTTGATATCCCTGTTTGTCTGTTAGATGGAAATAGAGAGAGGAAAACAGCTGAAAGAATCATGCATTCTAAACTGATCCCAAGCAACAAATGTACACCTCCAGTTTTTTGATAGGTCCATATCATTTTGGCTTTGTTCACTCATCATTCAAAAGAGAATTTTTTTAAACTTTAGATTGTCTTACACAATGTAAGCCGCCCTGAGTCTTCGGAGAAGGGCGGGATATAAATGTAAAAAAAAAATATGGTTAATTCATTCCCTTTTTACAATATACATACCTGGTACATCTTATACTCTGCTTTTACAAAACTTCAAACTTATGATTTATTCTTTTTTTAAAAAAATAAGTATAAGTTGTGATCAACAAGTAGTTTCTTTCTTTCTTTCTTTCTTTCTTTCTTTCTTTTTTTCTCTCTCCCATTTAACACAAGGTAATTTGGCTTTAATTTGGCTTTTCAGAGTAGCTTCTTTTTGCTGCTCTGATCTCCCTTGTTAGTGCATTTCTGGCCTGATTGTACAGCATTTTATCACCTTTTCTGTAGGCTTCCTCTTTGGAATGTTGTAGCTGCTTAAGTTTAGGTGTGAACCAAGGTTTGTTGTTGCTGTATATTCGCAAGTTCCTTGTAGGACACATAGGTCTTCACAGAAGCTGACATATGATGTTACAGTATCTGTAAGTTCATCCAGGTCTGCAGAGGTATCTTCAAAAATATTCCAATCAGTGCAGTCAAAAATACAGCAAAAGAGTAAGAAGTGAATAAAATAATGTAAAGAAAGGAAATATAACAAGAGGGAACCTAGCTAAAACATGTCCACAACAGCACCTTTCACTATATTTCTGTATACATTTCTTTCCGGTCAAACCATGCTTCTTTTCCTCATGTCCATGCATTGCCTTGCCTTTTTTATGAATTTAATCACTCCTAGCCTACCACAAATTACTTAGTCTCATCCTTCTTCTAAACCCTTTTGCTCTTCCTTTGTTTATTCATTTAGCTGTTTAATCATCATTCCTTCTCTTTTTAAGTACTTTGGTATAATTTTTTGGTCCAAGTTGCTCACATTTCTTTTCACTCAACATTTATGATTTTTTTTAATCTCTCTTTTTTGGCTGTGCAAGTGCAACTTGCAAGTGCAACTTGCAACTTGCAACTTGCAACTTGCAATTCATTTTATGTTTCTCCTGACACAGAAAATTGTCACTTCCATGAACAATCTAGTCACTTCCAGATTACAAATTGTCACTTCCATGAACAAACACTCATTCTTCACAATAGATAATATAATTGTCAATAACTTTCTATTAGCATTTGTGTATCTTAAAATGTCACTATCCATTTTATTCTACCTCTAGTAACATTATAGGTGGACAGGTTAGAAAAAATAGATTCTCAGCTTTAGTTATACCCATGCCACATCCCCTGCTAAGTGTTTAGGAAATACTACTCAGGTTTTGGCCCATTTTGGCAAGCACGACCCAGGCCCAATTTTGCTCAAGCAGGTGAATGTTATTTTGTGCAAATCAACATCTCTGTTTACATGTTGCCCTTAGCCTACCAAATAAGAGTACTATCATAGTCAGATGTATCTGATGAAATTTGATTTTGGAGTAAAAATACATTATGGCTGGAATGTCCAAAAGTTGTTTTATTGTGTCGTTAGCATTCCAATTTATTGGCACCTTCTATAAGACTGCTAAGAAATCAACCTGCTATTTCCCTAATTCACCTGCTCATTAAAGAGTCATGGCTGCATTTTCTTTCTGGCAGTACTCCAGTGTAGTGATTTGATTTAGCTCCTTATAGTGCATTTCCAAAGGTGTGATTAAACTAAATAACCTTTCTGAGAACATATTTTAGTATTCTTTGTTCTTATGTACCCTGTACATTTCAGAATTTTTTCTTTTCCAAGAAACCAAGTGATTTTTAAAAAAAAATAAAATTCAATTTATTTCAGTGGGTCTACTAAGTAGGAGTAGGTTTGAATCCAACTATTTATGCTGTAGAAGTCCCATTACATCTAATCTGCTCACTGTTTCACATGGCATAGTCACAAAATAGTAATATCAGAACTCGAAAATAACAATAAGTTGTCTGCTTTTTGCTTTTTATTCTAATACTTTGGCAAAATATTCTTCCTGGACTTAGGTAATATATTTTGATTGCTTGGGCAAATTCAAGCATCATGTGATTCATCTTCAATTAATTCTCTTCTCCTTTTCTTCTGCCTGAGCTCTTGAATTCCTTCTGTCTGATCAGAACTTTTCCAAATTCCTCAGAGCAGGTTTTAAGAGCGTGAAGATGATTGGGGGGAAAGACAGAACATTGCTCATAAAATATTTATAACTCATGAACACAGACACTATCCTCAAATTATTTCATGTTGACTAAAGTCTTGAAATGTTAGTTATATCTAATAAAGAGATGAGCAGGTAATTATTCTTTCCTAGAATATACTTGGTAGAGATTAAAGACCTAAACTATATGATCAAATTTGATTGCTGATAAAATGATTTTATATGCTGGTATTTTATATAAGTTTTATATTTTATATAAGTAATATAAAAAAGAAGAAGGAACACAGAAAATTAAAAAAGAAGGAAAAAAAACTAATTCAAAAATAATTTTTCAAAAATAAATTTAATTTATTCAAAAATAAATTAAAAATATTCAGGGCATGTAACAGACATACATGTACATCAATAAATGAAAGTCATTAATTCAATCAATTAATAATATTTATTTGGTTAATGACCAGCAACAAGAGTGAAGCAAATGAATATATAATATACTAACAATTAGCAAACTAAACCAGAACTGGTGATTCTATACACCAGTGAATAATTGGAGACCTAATTTGGTCTTGCAAAAGTGTATAAAAATCTGAAAATAGTTGAGTTAGAGCATGCAATAACTTCTTTCCTAAATTGAACAATATATTATATATTTTAGTCTCTAACACCATAAAACTATAAGTTACAAATTCATTTTTTTTTTAAAAAAATGATAAAAGGCTATAAGTCTTCTGGTTAACAGTAAATGTAGATAATGTCTTTTCTCTAACCGAATAAGGTAATTTATCCATGTCAGAAAAAAAACTGTCAATTTTACCTATTCCTCTATTATGGGTAATGTCCAATCTTTCCATCTCTGTGCATACAGTAATCTTGCTGCTATGATCATATATTAAAATAATCTTCCATGGTTGTTGTTTTTTCAAATGTTTATCCATTATTACTCAAAAGAAAAGTTCTGGCTTTAATTGAATATTGATCTTTAAAATCCTTTGTACAAAATTATGTATTTCTATCCATTTTTAAAGCTTTTTTAGATTTATATCAAGCACAGTAAAATGTCCCTTCATGTTGTTCACATTTCCAAAATATGTTTGAAGTGTCTATGGAGATTCTCAGTCATCCAGGTCATGGTTGTCCCAAAGGTGCTTTTTCAAAAAGTGGGACCAGAATTTGGCAAATGGGCAATTTTCGGCCTCCGGAGGACCTCCAAGGGCGTGGGGAAGGCCATTTTTGCCCTCCCCAGACTCCTAGAGAGGCTCTGGAGCCAGGTGATAGAGAAAAACAGGTCTTCCTTACTACCCCCTGAGGCCCTCGGGAGGGAGGAAACAGCCTGTGTCTCTACTTCTGGTGGGCCCAGAAGGCCTGAAAATCAGCTGGCTGGCATGTGCATACACACCGGAGCTGAGTTCACATGCCCACTGATATGGCTACGCGTGCCACCTGTCATCACAGCCCTAGAGATTTGTAAAATTCTTCAAAATCATTATGTCTCACCTTTTCTTTTTAAATTCACTATTCCATTGTACAAAATATTAAAGCTTTCCTTGCATCCCAAATCATCCTCACTTTTTAAGTCTTTAGTAAGATTATTCTAGAAAAATTCCTTTAACTTATTTTTTCCAAGCTTCCTTTATCATTTCTTTTAGTAATAAGATCTCATTGTCTCCACCTAAAAGATCCATTTCTCCTTTTAAAAGTTGACATTTAAAGTCACTAGATTATGTTATCTCCCTTTTGCTTAACTTCCACCACAATGTAACTGCCATTGTCATCTATCAATACAAATTTTGAATGTAATTGGCAATTTATATGCAAAACAACTCCTTTTTTTCCATCAAACTTGCTGAAATATTTTTCCAGATTATTTTTCCCATAACCACAATCGTATATACATTTTCATTAGTATTTTATATCTGGGGCCGTTCTATTGTCTATACACATTTCATAAGTTTTAGTAGAGCAGTGGCTTTTTTGACTTTGTATAGCAACATTTCTCCCCCAAACACAGATCTAAGCTTCTCAGTTGTCTTCATTGCTTCACAGAGTATAGCAGCACAAACAATTATAGGCATAATAATTTAATACAGGAGCTGCACTGGCAACCAATAATCTTTTGGATGCAGTTCAAGAAGTTTGTTATTACTTATAAATCTCTTCTTATTTCTGAAAACCTGCCTATTTTCCTAGACTTGCATTAGAATGGGTGCATGTTTCATTGCTTTTCTTCCATGGTTTGAATGGGAGTTCTGTTGTTATTGCTTCTTGTAATTATATTGAATAATTTATTGTAAACTGCCCAGATTTATTGTAGAGTTGGGCGGCCTAATAAATTTCTAAAATTAATTAATAAAGTACAGACAATAGATTCTTCCCAACTCAGCAGTATATTTTAATCTTGGAAAATATTATTAGCACTGCATTGCAGTGAAAAAACAAACAAACATTTGATTCAACTAATTCAAGTGAGCAGTAGCTGAACCATAAACTATGACTCTAGTACAAAGAAATTCTTAATCTCTTGGCCTCAAATTCCTGTTGCCTGCATCCAAGAAGAAGCCATAGTCGATTGGACAGAATCAGTAGCATATAGTCTTCCTTTAACTTCCCTGGAGTTTTCAAAGTTACTCCAACTTGTTAATTTTAACATGACAAAAGAAGAAAAATATTAAATATGTCATATACTTAATTATTTTAATATTAATGAAATTCAAATAAAATTAGTTTCATGTTTTTTTTTGTCCTACCCTATCCACTCAGCATTTTGACATGACTTGTCTACTCATTGAGGGCCAAAAAAAGTTTATAGGAAAAATAAGTATTGAACCCCTGTCACTCTGTGTATTGGTTTAATATCAAAAGTAACTCTAGATAAATAAATTTAGCCAATTACGGTTTGGATTAATATTTTTTTTTTTGCTCACAGACAAGCCTTACTGGCACTTATAAAAATATTTATATGAAAAAATGGAAGAAATATGTTAGCCTTGAACAATCTAATAACAGCCAATTAACTATTTCCTCACTTTAGATTTTTAATCATAATTGATTGGTATTAAAGTAAACTATTGATAAATGATCTACGTTGTTATAAAAATTGTTCAGTTTAATTTTAATTCATATCTATAGTGAGTCACAACAACATATGAAATATATTTAATTATTTCTAGTTGAAATGAACATCCTTGGCTATCAGAAGTAACCATACTCTATTATGACAAAGTCTGGTCCATTGTGTTTTGATCAGCCCTCGTGATTCACTTTGCTTAAGCTTATTAATAGCAGAGATCTCATTCATCTTCCACTGGCACAGCAGATGTAACTGTGTCACAAATGATAAAGCCTCCTATTTATTTAGTTTTTTCAAATTTATTTTTTAATTAAAATAAATTTTGGTGGCAGGTGCAAATTTGTGAGTTGTGCACCATTTTTAAATACCATTTGTGCATTTTGTTAAAAGCAGATGACAAGCCTTGCTTCTGTCCCGCACTATGCATGAACAAAGTTTATATTCAAGAATACAGTGCAAAAGTACTAGTGTTCAATTTTTTTAAACCAGTTTTGAATCCAGGATGATCACATAGGGTATAGCTTTCAAAGGGACCCAAGAGAGATGTTAGAATTAGAGTTTTAAAGTTAGGTTTAGGTTTGGAACTGGAGTTGATGGAGTTGGGTAGAGATGATAGAGATAGAGATAGAGATAGGAAGGAAGGAAGGAAGGAAGGAAGGAAGGAAGGAAGGAAGGAAGGAAGGAAGGAAGGAAGGAAGGAAGGAAGGAAGGAAGGAAGGGAGGAAGGAAGGAATAGAGGGAGGGAGGGAGGGAAAGGAAAGGTTAGCTAAATTCTACTTCAGTAGCTTGCTCATCAAGATTTTCTCTGCCACTCAGCACAGGGTCACTTTCACCAAGTGATCTGTGGCAGAAATGTTGAACAGTATATGAAATTAGTGTCTTAAAGAGGCTAGATATATTTTTTTATAATATTTAATGTTGTTTCACATCTCATATATATTACCTTATTTCTGTATGTGTCTATAAAATCTGACCGCTGTTATTCCACTTGTATTTATTTAAAAATACAGCAGAACTCTAATAACAAATTGCTGCTTCTTTCTGCACATTAATTGGAGTTTTCTCTGAAAGATAAGTAATAACTTTTTGGCTAGCAAATTACATGCTTTGTCAGTAGTGACTGGCTTCAAGTCAATCACTAAAGTGAACATCTAAAGCTCTATGCATTTCATTCTAGATTTTTTTTCCAATTTAAGAGTTTGAGTGGTCCCATATTTGACTAGCATATCTCTAACCTGCGTTTAAAACTTTTTTTAATTTTATGTTAACATAAAAAAAAAACTCCACTCTTTTATTCTTTTCTTTTTTGTCTTGTGAGTGCACTGGATGGAAGACACGTACAATCATCTTAGAAATTTGAACACAGGCATTGTCTTGAAGATAACATTCACAATTTTATTTTATCTCCCCCCCTCCCTGTCTCTGTTTTCTGTTTAGAAACTAAGTAGAACGCTGTAACAGAATTGGTCTATCAAACACTCCAGTTATTCTCATGCCAAATTTTGGAGACCTATAGGGAAACAGCAGATGTGAAGGTTACTTGGCATTAAAGGATATGAGTGAAAGGCTTCCCTTTGGGAGAGAAAGTGCTTCATTTCATTTTATCTCCACTAAGAACATTGGTTCTATCAAGCTGTCAGAAAATTAGAATGTGATTGGGTTTATTACCCCAGCTCTGCCAAAGCAGTTTTAATAGTTAAAAAAGTTAGAGATGTCTTCTGTTCAGGGAATTTCAATCTATGACTAGGGCTTTAGTAAACCTAATCAGAATAGTACAACTTCTTTTATCGCCGAATGGAGCAGCTTGATCCAGTTGCCATCGGATGCCAGGCTTTTGTTTCTTAGTGACCATTGCATTCTCCACAATTGAAACTGCTCCTTTGGATAGCAGTTTTAATCAAGAAATGAAGTTGTGCCCATGCCAGGAATAATGGATTTGGAACTGCAGTCATTTCATCTTTCCAGAGCATTCACGGCTGAAGGCTTTTGCTTTTTTCAAATAACATTGTTGTGAGCTGGATTTTGTCCAAAACTTACAGCCTAAGAATCAGGTTACGAGACCGCCTGCTGTTACCCTATGCCTCCCACCGACCCGTACACTCTCATAGAGAGGGTCTCCTCAGGGTGCCGTCCGCCAAACAGTGTCGGCTGGCGGCCCCCAGGGGTAGGGCCTTCTCTGTGGGAGCATTGACGCTCTGGAATGAACTCCCCCCTGGCCTACGTCAAGTGCCTGATCTTCGGACCTTCTGTCGTGAGCTAAAAACATACTTATTTAATCAAGCGGGACTGGCATAATAGTTTGATTTTAAATTGGGGTTTTATTAATATTCTTAAATATTTTAAATTTAATTTTAATTATTAGCCGTTTTTGTAATTTTGATATGTTTTAATTTGTTTTAATTGTACATATTTTGTATTTTATTTCCAGCTGTACACCGCCCTGAGTCCTTCGGGAGAAGGGCGGTATAAAAATTCAATAAATAATAATAATAATAATAAGGTATGTTGCTTGATTCTTGTTGCTGCACCAATCAAAATAGGGTGATTTAGAGATATTCCCTTCTATGGGATAGAAGGATATAAGTAGTTTAATAGGCAGATGAAGAGGAGCGAATGGGAAGTAAAGAAATAGATAGAAAGGAAGAAAGAAAAGAAGGAACAAAGGAATTAAGAAATATGGAATAATTTTAGGTTATACTGTATCTATGGAGATTCTTAGTCATCCAGGTCATGGTTGTCCCAAAGGTGCTTTTTCAAGAGACAACTGGACTTTCTGTTTTTTCTTTGAAGATTTTTGCAAAGAAGCTGAAGAAGCTTCTTGGATGAGAAATGAAACGTCTTCAAAGAAAAATCAGAAAGTCCAGTTGCCGCTTGAAAAAGCACTTTTTGGACAATTTTAGGTTATATTTATTTATTTTTTTAAAAAAAATCTCATTGTTTTTATACCATGAAGGCAACTATCCATGTAATTTATTTATATTCGTTTATAAAAATAATAATTTTTATACTATTTATACTATTTTAGGAAAACATATATATATGGCTTAGGGCCTGGGTACTTACGGGACTGCCTGCTGTTACCGCATGCCTCCCACCGACCCGTACGCTCTCACAGAGAGGGACTTCTCAGGGTGCTGTCCGCCAAGCAATGTCGGCTGGCGGCCCCCAGGGGAAGGTACTTCTCTGTGGGGGCTCCCACACTCTGGAACGAGCTTCCCCCGGGTTTACGCCAAATACCTGACCTTCAGAAATTCCGCCGCGAACTGAAGACACATCTTTTCATTCGCGCGGGGCTGGCTTAAATTTTATTGATTTTAAATTTTCTATTATTAATTTTAAGGGGTTTTAGTTTTATATATTTTAAAGTTTTTTAGGCCAATTATAAAATAAGTTTTTTAATTTGTATTGTATATTGTATTGTCTGTTTTTACTTTTGGCTGTCCTGAGTCCTTCGGGAGAAGGGCGGTATAAAAATCGAATAAATAATAATAATAATAATAATAATAATAATAAAATAATTTATTGCTGAAGATGCTTTAGCAATAGTATGAAGAAAGTCATGAGTATACATTTATCCAAGTGTAGCATTTTTAAAAGAGCCAGTTTGGTGCAGTGATTAAGATACCCAAGCTTGAAACTGTGAATTCTAATAGAATACTTTATTTGGTCAAATGTGATTAGACACCAAAGAAATTTGTCTCTGGTGCAGAACATCTCAATGTACATGCAAAGCAACAGAATAATCATAATCATAATAATGATACCAATAAGAAGGGTAGTAAAGAATAAAGAATAAAATAAAATAAAATAAATAAAGAATAAAGAATAAATAATGCCGCCTTCGACATGACCTGAGTTTAACTCATAGAATCATCATTACAATGTCCTTCCTGTCAAAGATTATTTCAGCTTCAATTGCAACAATACACGAGCACACAATAGATTTAAGCTTAATGTTAACCGCTCCAATCTTGATTGCAGAAAATATGACTTCAGTAACAGAGTTGTTAATGCTTGGAATATACTACCTGACTCTGTGATCTCTTCCCAAAATCCCCAAAGCTTCAACCAAAAGCTATCTACCATTGACCTCACTCCATTCCTAAGAGGTCTGTAAGGGGCGTGCATAAGAGCACAATCGTGCCTACCGTTCTTGTCCTATTGTTTCCTTTCGTTATATCCAATTAATATAGTTATTACATACTCATACTCATATATATGCTTATCGTATAATTATTTCATACTTATGCTTATATATACTGTGTGACAAAATAAATAAATAAAAATAAAAATAAATAAAGAAGATGAAAAGGATAACAATAGTACTACAGTCATACCACATGAGTAAATATACTTAAACATAAGACAGTACTAAGGCTTTAGATAGACAAGTGTCATGCCCCTGTCGGAATCTGAATCTGAAGGGGAAGAGGAATGGCTGACAGAGAGTGAGAGAGTTGATCCATTGGCTGTGGAAAAAAATGGGGAAGAGCAAAGTCAGGCTGGACAGAGCAGGGTAGAGGTGGAACAAGGGAGAAGGGGTTCAGATGAAGACCAAGGCCCACCCCCTCCTCATCCTAGGCAGCGTAGGGAGGAACGGAGAAGAGAGCAACGTGGGTTGCATGGCTTACGAGAGAGGAAAGGGACCCCATCCTCTTTCCAAGACAGAGGTGCTGCTGGAGTTTAAAAGGAAAGGCAAATGGGAGGGGCGTTTGTCAGGAACAAATACTGAGTTTATCTGGTGTTTCTTTGAATCTTGGCATCCTCCCAACTGGCTTGATTTATTGCCGTGCTACTTTATTTGTGGAATTTCTTATTTCGCTTGCCCTGCCCGATTAATTGTCTTGTCTTGCCTTTGGATTTTTTGTTAGAAGTTTTCTACTTACAATGTTTGGGACTGAAGTATTGTCAGCCAAAGACTATTACAGGTTGGTGGAAGAGCTCTCTCCAGGCCGGAGAGTTGGAAGGGACATTGGGGCACAGCTGGTGATAATAAAGGGACTCATATCAGTTTTCTGGCTGTGTTGCCTTTGTGTCATGCCCTGGATCATCATATTAGCCAACTGGGTGACCTTGGTCCAATCTCTCTCTCTCAGCCTAAAGAAGAAAGCAGTGGCAACCTACTTCTGAAATTTTACGAAGAAAACTGCAGGGATGAGTCTAGACCAGGGGTGTCAAACTCACATTGTCACGGTGGCATCACATGATGTATTGGGACTTTTTCCCCCTTCACTAAACAGGGCATGGGCATGGCCAGTGCATGACCCTTCCAACTCGTGAGCTGGGAGTTTGACAGCCCTGGTCCAGACAGTCACCATGAGCCCACATTTTCCAAGGCATGAGTGCATATGGTCGCACGCACATGCATGCATACACACACACACACACACACTTTAAAGAATAAACGAAGAGATATCCAAATTTTTATCCAAATTGTTTTGTTTACAACAGTTTGTAATCTATTTTTTTTCCAATTAATTACCCAGTCATGAGACTAAGAGATGTGTGAACCCAGAGTTAATCCCCTCCCATCTTTCTTTCAAAATAGCAAAAAAGGATACAGGATAGATCCCGCCAAATTCTAATTGTTGAAGCAGTAAACACTGTTACATTATTTAATCACCCTTTGTGTATCACTGGATTTTACCTGGATCCATCCTTTAACTTTTCATTATCTTGAATGGATTCTAAAGCCAATGTTTGATGGAGGGTTTCCAGAGAGATCTCCTGTATGCCTGATCATTGGAATATGTAATTTAGAATAAATAGGAAAAAGAAAAACAATGGGATGCATCTCATTGAGTCTTTCTGCTGGCACCTTGTGGCATAAAATGTGTTGTTTTATTCAGGATTACATTTTAAATTGTAGCAAATCCATGGAAACTCTTTGCCTCCTTTCTACATCAGCTTTATCAGAAAGATACAGCAGCACATGATTTTCTCCATTCAAAGAAAGAAGGTCATGCATATTCTGAGAATACGTGAACTTTTTTTAATACCTTGGAAGGACCTGCATAGGAACCAGAATATGCACAAGCAGAGTTCATATAGGTATTATGCTTAGTATTATAGGTTGCTCTCTCAATGATTAAATATTGCAATTACATCTAATTATGGTATACATGTATAATTTTCCAGCCCCCTTACATTTTCTTGCCTCTTATGAATTCATGTTTATTTTATTTCTGTGACAAATCAATAAAGGATGTAGAACTTTCATTTATTGAAATTCATTGTATTTATTGTAAGAGTTAGACTAGAATATTAAACTGCCTTGCCTAAAATCAAGCTGGGTTGAGAGGGGTGAAATGCAGTGAGAAAGAAAAAAGACATACATATGTAAAGTAGGAAGGAGATTTGTATATTTTTACATTAACGGATGGTTGAAATCCAACACAACCAGAAAATTGGTAAAAGAGCAACGCATCCATAATATACATATTTTCAAAAAAACCAAACAAACCCAAAAACTATTTCATGGTCTCAAAGAGGAAGACACATTATATCTTTGAAAAAGGGTTTTCAATACCCCAGAGGGAAATAACCTTTTGGTAGCTAATAGTTTGGCAGAGGGACAAGGGAAAGAACCACAGTGCAAAGTGCAAAGACAGGGCCACGATATCAACCATATGACCAATGATAAGTATTTCCCTTGCAGTAGTTGGTGGTATTTAAATTTCAATTGATATGGTTGCCCATTTCCTCAAAGTGACTCCAGACAGCGACCATTAGATAAAATGCAACATAATATATTTGTTTGTTTACTTATTTATTTATTTTCTTGCAAGGTGACTCTGGGTGATTTACGACATCAAAATAAAACCATAAATATACATACAAATTTATAAGATCACAAGATTGTAATACAATACAAATTATAACTCAAAAGCTAAAACTCGTGCGGCTCAGCTGTGATCGTCAGTGCTTTTTTTTTTAACTTTTAAAAGCATTTTTTTACAACCTTTTCGGCCGAATAGGTTGTAAAAAAATGCTTTTAAAGGTTAAAAAAAGGCTTTGAAAATTGTGCAGCTCAGCTGTGATCATCAGAGCCTTTCTTTACCTTTTAAAAGCATTTTTTATTCTTACCATTCAGGTGGGAAAAGCAAGCGATCTGGAAAGAAGCAGGCAAACAGACAAACAGCCGATTGGATGGGCATGGGTGGGGGGGAGGGATTTTTGCTACCAGTTCTCCAAACCACCCACTGCCATTGCTACCGGATCGGCCAATCCGGTCCAAACTGGAAGCATTTAACCCCTACTTTCAAGGCCAGCAAGGCTTTTCTGAAGGCCTCTGTAGCCGATAACAGAGTTCCAGATCTATCTGGGAAAGCCTTGCCGTCCGCAGCAAAAGAAATGGGCTAAGGTGTGCGAGGCTGGCCACAACTATCCAAAGGTAAGTGGTAGAGCAGCTCCATCACCCCCCATTCTCACCCTAAGCTAAATTTTTACCTGTTTCTTGCTTTAAGGCAGGGGTGTCCAAACTTGGTCCCTTTAAGACTTGTGGACTTCAACTCCCAGAGTCCCTCAGCCAGCAAAGCTGGACACCCCTGCTTTAAGGGATCAGGGAGGGTTTGACTAGAACAGGGGTCTCCAACCTTGGTCCCTTTAAGACTTGTGGACTTCATCTCCCAGAGTTCCTCAGCTAGCTTTGGGTCCACAAGTCTTAAAGGTTGGAGACCCCTGGACTAGAAGACACCTATAGGACCTCCCAACTGTGTGATTCTAAATATGATTGTCTTTTTCTAAACAAGTAAAATTCAGAGATGTGGTATGTTCTATTAACTCCATCAATTTTCAGACATTTTTTTTAATTGCTCAGGGTATTATAATGTAAATACAGGTTGGAGATATGAAAAGTTTAATACTACAATATTAGCACTGTGCTCCGGTACTGCTTAAACCAGGGGTCTCCAACTTTGGTCCCTTTAAGACTTATGGACTTCAACTCCCAGAGTTCCGCAGTCAGCTGGCTGAGGGACTCTGGGAGTTGAAATCCACAAGTCTTAAAGGGACCAAGGTTGGAGACCCCTGGCTTAAACCCTAGAAATAAAATCACATCAAGCCCTGGTTGTTTAATTAATTACATTTTTTTTCATTTACTTCTGCTAAACTTGGAAAAATGTACAGGATAAAATGCTTCAGTAATTACAATTTTATATCTGATGGTTAGTTAGCAGTGACCATATAAAGAAGCCTTCATGCTATATTTTCCATGTTTTTAAACCAGTATCTGAAAAGATTTTCCTGAATATTGCACCTCTTGAGACATATTTTATGTTAATGTTATATTTATTAGAGAGTTTGTAATGTATCATTCTAGGATATGCTTGATAATTGGTGCCCTTTGGCCTCCAGTTCATTGCCGGGTACTTTTTGATCTTATTTATGTAATTAGGTAAAAACAGAAGTATGCTGCCAATTTGTTAACAATTCAGAAATAGAGAGTGCACGGGGAAAGGGGCAGTAAAAGGTTTTCCTTGGTGTTCCTGAATAACAACAACATCCTTTTTCTCTGGTTTTTTCTTTTCTGCTGTTCTTTGGAAATCAAATAAATTGAGAGAGACTAGAATGATTAATGCAGCCAGTGACAATACCTTAGTCTGTCATCTCTCAGATATTTCTCAAGTGCTCTTTCACCCAACAACCCTTACAAAGGATTGTAGCTCCTACCTTAATACCTTTGCCCTTGTGGACATGGCCAGGTTACTGTGAGCAGTACCTTCTGTAATGCTCCTCTCTTTATTGTCTAGTCATACACCACAGCCACAGTGTTTAAATTTATTCAAAAACTCTTTAATCAAAGGGCTCTAAGAATTTTTATCCAGTGCAACCCTTGCTGAGGTTATATTTTTCAATCCTGGCTGTGTGCTTAATGTAATGTACATTAGCAGACAAATGGAATGGCATCTGGCTTCAAAATATGGTATTGCCGTACCCATCAAGATTAAGGGCCTTTCACTTTATATTTGATCAACCCAGATGCAAAAGAGACAGTGTTTTAAAGCAGATATAGTAGCATTATCAATTCCCATAAACCATAAGAGATTGCCAATATTGAAGATTGATAGTTCACTGTCAATACCAAATGTTTTTGATTGATAAGCATGGTACGATTATTACTGTTCTTTATGATGCTACAGTGGGATTGCACATAAGGCCAAACCATAACTGGTGAGTTTAGGTAAAAGTAAAAAGGTTCCTCTGATGGGTAAGTTAAAATGATATCCACCAATCCTTGAATGAGCAGAAAAGCATGTTAGCATAAATGATACTAATCCTGTTGTCAATTCCTATTCTGCCATAGCTACAAGCTTCAGAAATGATGAGGCCATTTTTATTGCAGGAAAGGAATGGGATTAGTGGATTCCCACAGGTTAAGTTTCCCTCCCACCAAGCGTTGCTTGACAGGGGGAAAGTAAGTATCAATTATTCTTCTTAGCATAGGTGGACTTAAAGAATGGTGGGGTTTACCACATGTCAAGTGCTTGATTGACAAAAGGCAGGTATTAAGAGTTATGTGAGGATTGAAGGAAAGGAAACATTTCCGATAGTCCTGCTTGGTGAAGTCTCTTTTCGCTATTTGTTATACTTAAATCAGGCTGTGTCTGAGTATGGGTATAACACTTTTCTGAAAAAGCACTAAGCCCTTATTCAAAATTAGCAGCACAGGATGAAGAGAGAGAAATTGATTTAATATTAAAGAAATTTCTCCCATAAATCCAGAAAAGTTTTTTGCAGGCACTTCCATACACAAATTTTGTTCATTTAGTTTACAGTTTATCATGTTTACTTAGCAGTTTACTTAACATAGAATTCATGCCTGATTAGAAATGTAAAAGTCTGCATATTAATTTCCAGTTGTTCCCCAGCGTATCTCAGTTCAAAGGTTTGCTTTCAGGCAAGGAATCATTTGGGAGCTTTTTTTTTTTGTAAGAAAAAAAATGATGAACATCCTATAATTGCCATTTAAGTATTGAATACTTGATCTTGTTTTTAGTCTAGATCTGGAAATGATATTAAACCAGGAAGTGCATTTCTCCTTTTTCTTTTTTTTTAAAAAATCTATTACATGGAATCCGGACAAAACTATTGAATTTCTTTGTAGAAGTACATAAAGGTCAGATGAAGATTTCACCACAAGAAGGATATGCTTGTTCAACCTTCTTCTAGAAATATGCAAGTCTTCAAGAATTCACAAACTTCTGATTGAATATGACATTGCTTATATCCATTCTGTCATCTTTTGTTAACTAAGGAAAGACCTCTTCGGATGAGAGGGTTCCATTGCTAAGGGTTTGGGTGTTTGTTCTGATAAATATACTGTATAGGAGATGGACTATAAAGCAGGATGAATACCCATTTTTGACAGGTATCCCCAGTTGAAGACAGATTTGATCAAAATTGAATTGGCATTTACCAGTTATAGCACTGAGCCATTTACATTATTAATTTTCTCCACTTGAATGCTCAGCTGATTAATATTTCTCTTTGCTTCTTCCTGTAAGGTATTATATATTTATCAGCCAATTTGTATTGGACCAGTGTGGTAGATAACTATAACCTTCATGGACTGATTCAGGTATTAAATTCCATAGTTTCCATGAGGTAGTCATGTTATTTTGTTGCAGATTTACAGGCTAATTATACTATAACCATATTAGTTTTTTAAGAACCATATATATAACAGAAACTCCTCTGAGTTATTAATCCAATGAGGATTGTTGTTGTACTTGATAATAAGTGTCAAATCAATATCCATTGGGAAATTGTATAGCACATTTCTTTTTTTCAACATGCATTTCAAGATATATTGTTCTATTCCCACACAAATATTACTAGACGCTCAAGAAAGAGTTGTTGTTGTTGTTGTTGCTGCTGCTGCTGCTGCTGTTGCTGTTGCTGTCCAGAAGTAGAAATTCCAGGCTGCCTCCTTCTCCTCCACCTTCTTTTTCAATAGAAAATAAGTCACATGAAGTTAGGGTCTAAAGCAGATCGTTGACACTGAAAGTGCTGCTTGTGTGTCAGATTTTTATTTTAAAAAATAGAAATTGCTAGCTGAATGCAATCTAAAGATGCTTTAATTTGCATTCTCTCCATTATTTTAGAATTACAACATAGTAATTACTTCAGTATTCATGTTAAATAGCTAATTTTCATAGAACATCTGTAGCATGTCTTAGCCTACCTATATCACATTAATTTTGTAAAACGATTTTCTCCTTTCTTCTTTCATATTTTGTATTTTTAAAAAGGTAATAAAATGTACCTAATTGGGATACTAAGGGCGTTCTGAATTAGAAAACTGATATATTATTTTTATTCTTTACTCTGACAGGAATTAAGCTCCAACTACCATTTAATAATGAGAACAATGAAAGCTAGCAACTAATTTGAATCCAATTTGCAAACAGTATTCTTCCCAGGAAAGAATTAAGAAAAATAGCAAAATAGTCCAAAAACTAATGCTGACATGTACCCCATACTATCCATGGGTCTCTTTCTGAATAACAAATAAATAAATAAATCCCATAGAAAGGCAAGAATGAGAACCAATGGTGAGTAGAATTAAATTTATAGCATTCCCATTGATGCCTTTAGCAAGAAAAATGTGAAAGGTTTCAGCAAAATATCTCAGGGTCTCAAGAAAAAAACAAAACAAAATAGATATATAAGGCTAGCTATATTTCTCTAATTGATATTGTAGATAGTTGTATTGTCACAGGATCTCAGTAGTGAGAAATCAAAGGATTTTGAAACTAAGAAATAGGTAAATTAAGATAAATTTCTAGTATAGAATGGCTAATTGAGTACTGCTCTCACTAATGCATACGTATTCATACCAATAATAGATCATTCCTTTTTTGCTAATTTGATATTTAAATTTAAATCATGCCTCTGTCCCCAATTTGCCACATTAAGACATATTCTAATTAAACTAGAGACATGTGAGTTAGAAAAGGTTTCTTCAAAGTCAGAATGATGGTTACCATTTTAGATTTCCCATAAGAGCTATTCCATTGATCCATTATGACTAAAATCATGGTATCCTCACCCCACCCCCAAGAAAAACATAAAGGATTTAATGCGATCCACTGCTAGTACCAAAATTTTGATTGATGGCTCACATTCCTCAACTTTCTGGGATAATTTAATCTGACCAAGGGAATCACGTGTTACAATTTCCTCTACGTTTTCAGCCTGTACATTCCACTGCTTTTAATTCCTAAATGAGCTAAAATCATGGGGCATAAGATATTTCCTCACTAGTAGCCCTTGTTGGTATGCTTCAAAGCTCTTGGCAAAATGGTATAATCATCCTCGTCATTCTCTTTGCTTTTTATCTATGTTTGGAGCTATCTGATATTTTGTGGTATGAAAAATAAGCAGGAAATAATTTCCTGGGGATATTTAGTCAATCCAGTGAGGCTTTAAAAAATTAGATTATTAGAAGATTTGTGTTTGGCAGGAGGATTATTTGCTTTTAAAATTGTGTATTCACTTAATTATAAACCAGTGTAATTCTGTCTATAGAAAAGGTAGTGTGAAGAAATAATTACTTGTAATGATTGGTGTAGGTGTTACTTATTGTCCTAGTATACTTCTGGTTGGATAGACTTGGACAAGAGATACTAGTCTGAAAGCTATCTGATAGGTTGGGAAGAGAAGACTTGTTCCTTCAAGATCTACAGTCATGCCCTAGCTAGAATCTTATCCAGATAAAATAAGTAGTGCCATTTTATGTATTTATGTATTTATGTCATCATTTCCTCTTCCCCTGGGATTCAGCAGCTGCCAATGGAGGTCATTAAATGATCAAAAACAGGGGACACCCCTACTTAGTATTACATACCTGAAAAAGAAGGCAATAGAGGACACCTTAATCAAAGTGAAAAATGAAATATTTCAGAATAAACCTTGCGTATCTCTTTTTATATTCAGTCTGTGTTCTGAAAAAAACAAAACAACCACACATTGAGAAATTCTTCAGGAACATAAAACATATAGTGAACCTTGCTAAGTAAAAGACTGAAAAATCTTCAAAGAACTTCAGAAGTATTGTGAGTTCTTGCATGCATGTTTATATGCACACAACACCCTCACACACATACCAATGTAAAATAAAAGCCATAAATGAAGATGGATGGGGTAATTAAAAAGTAATTAGGTAAAAAATACTCCAAGGGATAAAACATGTATTTTTTTTCTCATCCTCTGTCTAGTTTCTTATGCCAGACAAATGCTCTCAGTATAAGTGCCTAGCTTCTCTGCCTGAAGTGTTTTTAAAAACATGTGTTGCTCATCAGTTGTTACGTATTACTTCAGGCTCTGTACATCTTGGGACATGTACCGTTTCTTTCCAAAATCTGATTCTTTAGTTCAGTGCACCTTGCTTTATCTATCTGAAGGAGACCTTTGTCTATTAATGAACCACTCAAGCCATGCTCAGTTACACAACGATCAATATTAGTTTGAATATAAATATGTGTGTTTCCCATTGTTTGACTTCAGCAAACTGCTTCTGCTTCCTAGTGGATTATGGATTAGAATTTGAGAATAATCTATTAGAACAGAATAACTCATTTTAAAAATGTGGTCTTCAAGTCATTCATTTTAAGGAAATGCTTTAGGGATTCAATTTATTATATTTAAGTAAATGAAATGAGTGGTATAGATGAAATTCAAGTACCTACTGTAGCAGATTCTTTAAATTTTACCATCAATATTTGAGACGTAGCTTTCCTAGCCTGTTGTTCCCCATCAAGATCACCAAGTTTTCAGGCACTGTATTCACAGTGCCACAGCTTCACTTAATTTACCAGTACAAAGATATATAACTGGGTATCACCTGCGTATTAATGAGCTCACCATCACTTAGACCACCTTCTCTAAAATGGACAAGTGGGATATAGGATAAAAATCATCCAGCACAGTAGAGTCTAGCGATAGTGGTGCATCTTGAGAAGCTTCTTGAACAGAGGATGCACCAGCCTCTTTAAACTGTTCCGGGAACCTGCCCTCCCTCAAAAATTAATTATTACCAGGATCGTCCTTCATGTCACCTCTCAGCTGTCCTTCACCAGCCAGGATGGGCATAGATTTAGTTTGCAGGTGCTTGTGTACATAGTCCTGAGGATCCTGTCCACTTCCTTGGGTCCAACTATTCCCATATGACTGGATAAGTTCATTCCCCAGATGTCTCCAAAGAACCTGTATTATGCTTGGCCTCCAACTGAGAATGGATCCAAGCAATTTTATCCAAAAGCTATACAGAGATTGCCTCTCACAGCCTTGAAGGTAAACCTCCAGGCGTCCCTTACTTATGTGGGTCTGAGTAACCTTAAATAGCCATTGAGTGATATTCTGCAAAGGTAATAAGAGTGGAGAAATATAAACACTATGAGGTAGACCTTAATAGCGGCTCCAGTTGTTGGACTGAATTTGTCCCTTGTCTTCTTTCAGTGGCATTCTAGATGTCTCTTGACCCTTTTCAGCTACTTCAGTTCCTCAATAAACTATGGGGAATGTCCAGAGTGATGGGTCCAAAGTGGTCCCAGGGCATGATCCTGTTCAGGGCCTCAGCCAACTCCCTATTCCAGGCTGTGGCCAATGCCTTAGCAGGACTGTGCAGCAGACCATGCAACAGCAAGTATAACCCTCAGTTCCCTTTGGAACCTGCGGAGTTTATCAGTCACATGAGATGGACCAACTGAATCTTTCCTATTTTCCTATGAAGTGGGACAGCATAAGAGAGTCACCAGGGTGTGATCTGACCATAACAGAGGGGACAGCAATAGCTCCTTCCTCAGATCAAGTTGCCACTGCTCTGACAAGAAAACCATGTCAACATGTGGCCCCTGTTTCAAGTCAGGCCATGAATGACCTGGGAGAAACCCATCAACACAATAGCAACCCTAAACTCTTGAGCTAACTCTAAGGCCAATTTCAAGAACAGCAGATTAAAGTCCCCAAAGACCATTTATAGACAACCCCTTGATGACCTCCAGCAGCTCAGGCAGGAAGGTTGCTATATAGCATAGAGGCTGGAACTGTAGCAACAGGTCCACCTGCTCCAATGAGCCTATCTTCAGAAATAGGGTATCACAACTGGCAATTTGTGAAATAGTGCCCTGGAAAACAAACAGTGGTTCTCGGATGAGAACTGCCACCTCTCTCCCCTCCTTGGGGGTCTTGGCTGGGCATATTTCAGAGAGAGAAATTTCCATTTCATTGCTCAGCCAAGTCTTGATAATACATGTAGCTGCATGATTTCTCCAATTGAGCGATTGGCTTGCCGAAAAGCATTAGTTTGTGGGCCTGAGAATCCAATACCCGCTTCCCTTTCTTCTCCAGAGTGTTCTGGATAAATGTTTATCATTTTTTTTAATTTATTACTTTATTCACTTTTGTGTGCTTTTTGCATTCCTCCCTTACAGCCCCTGGAGAAATAGAGACTGGAATTTCATGAAAGCCTTGAATTGAAATGGAAAAATTTTGTACATATTTCTTTTTCCCCATGGAAATGAACATTTATTCTAAATTATTGAACTCTATTATTTAGTTCAGGTTACCACAGAGTTCAAGACTAACCCCAGTGCCGTCTATCACCACATACACTTCAGAATAGAATGTACTCTTTCTGCATACAGCTAGCTATTGAAATTTAAGTTAATGGTGACCTTCAAGGATGACCTTTACGGTTTTTCCCCCAAGATACTATTCTAGTTTAACATATTGTAGACCAGAAAAAGCAAGAGATTGTAATTGGTGGTGTGCAAATGAAAATAGTTATTTCAGGTTAATGCAGTATGTATAAAGTACTGACAAACATCTAAGGCATGATCAAACATAGAACTGCACATTTACTCAACTCAAATATAATGAGTTATATTTCTAAAATAACAGTTTTATTTTAAACAAAAAACAAAATTATTCAAGCCTTAGCGTCCAATATCCCTCTCCCCCTCTCCCAATACCCCTTCCCCCTCTATTGTAAACACCTGCTATTTCCAAGAAAGGTGCATCTTTTATTTGACAAAGACAAACATTCCTTATCCTTAAACTAAAAAAATAGTTTTTGACACAAACCAAAATTAAACTGATGGTTTCAGAATCTGATGTGCTCAAAGAAGAGTTGTTTGAAATAAAAACAATTCTTGATTTAAATATAGTGATAAAGCAGTTTCTTTCAGGTTAAAAAAACAAGTTCTTGTAAATTCCATCTTCATCTTCAATAGGAAACTCATTTTATGACACTAACCTGGGGTTTAGAATTAATCTTAAACCACACTTTTTATAAACCATTTGAATGTGTTGATGTTATAAATCAGTATACTGATAGTTCTCATTTAGCATTTACAATTGGGACCAGCACCTCAATTGTTAAGCAAAACTGTCACTAAGTGAAAAATCACATGATCAAGACTGTGCTTACAATTTTACTACTGCTTTTCTTTTCTTTACAGCAGGGGTGTCAAACCCGTGGTATCATGTTGTCACGTGATGTAGCATGACTTTTTTCACCTTCGCTAAACTGGGGGTGGGCATGGCCATAGCATGTTGCATCCGGCTCACACAGCTTTACAGCATCAGAAGAATATAACACAAAACATCCAGGTTAGGTCAAATGGCAGGAAAGGTTCCTGGGCTTATAAGAAAGTTGGATAAAAGGGCATGTCTTATAATCCTATTTTCCAATTTCTCTGTCCCTTGGAAGAAAAGAGAATTCATATTTGTATTACACTTATTGAAGAGAAAGGGATTGCAAGATAGTAAGCAGCACACAATTGGGAATAAAGGAAAGTGCTGGCACTATTTGTTTACCTAGTATGCAAGGGCTACAAGCCATGAGTCACTTAGGTAGCAAATAAAAACTAAATATCTGAAACTGATTAAAGTCTTGTCAGTTTCCAAAAGCAGCTGTCAGATCCTAGGAGAAATCCAATGAATTAATTAAAACCACTAAGCTGTGCTTCTTAACTTGTGGTTAGCACTCTTGGGAACACACTGCAGAGAAAAACAGCTGAGGAAGAAATGGATTGTTTAAGCAATTTCCCCACTTTGGAGAAGGAGGAGGATCAGGCCCAGTATATAATCCATACTAATCAACCATAATGGTGTGTGTGAGAGAGAAAGAGTGTGTGTGTGTGTGTGTGTGTGAGAGAGAGAGAGAGAGAGAGAGAGAGAGAGAGAGAGAGAGAGAAGGAGAGAGAGACAGAGACAGAGACTGTGAAGATCATAAATGTGGTCTCTGGTTGTAAAAATAGTTTTTTTATCACCATCATAACTGCAAACAGTCACTAACTGAAGCAGTCATTAAATGAGGATTACGACCGGGGTGAAATGCTCCCGGATCGGACTGGATCGTGCGATCTGGTAGCGATCATGTCCGGCAATCCGGTAGTGACGGCGGAACAAAGCTCTGCCCATCCACAAATCAAATGTGTTTTGTGCATGCGCAGAAGGTCTGCGCACACATGTAATGCATGTGCGCACTTCTAGTAAGGAAGGTAATTTGATTTCACCCCTGATTACTACATATTCTCCTTGCTATAGAAATACATTAAGAATGATTAAAAAATAAAATTCAAGATTTATCTGTTTATTTTAGACTGATTTCAAGAAGTTATTTAAATTAAAACTATTGTGTTTCTTATCTTTTCTTCCTAATTTTACTGCAATTTCTGCCTGGTGACTCTAAAGATCTACATATCACTGGCAACTTTCAAATTAAGGAAGCCTCCTGTAGGGCACTTCTCCCATACAAGGTCTCTGTGTCAAGACTAGACTTTTATAATCCTACAGTGTTGGCTATGTCTGATCCAATTTATTTCTGGTTCACTTGTGCTACATTTGACATCATTATAAAACTATTTCTTTTGTTAATGCTGTAGCTCTATGGAGCTTGAGAGTAATCCATTGCCCCATTTCTCACCTCATCATATCTTCCAACTTCTAAGCTGCATGTCTTGCAAGTAGGAAGATGCTGTGACACATTTTCGCAGTCCCTCACATGAAACCTTGGAACTGTTTCATATCATCAAACCACACAAAACATGAAGTAAAGACGTAGATGAGAGATGGGATGAATGCAAACATATTATTTCTCATAGAGTGGGAACAAGATTTTTGTTACTGGCATTCTTGTGGCAATTCAAGACAAGGCAGGGGTCCTTGTTATCAGTATTTTGAGGTTGAAAGTCTTGAAAGACAATTTTGGATTCCTTTAAACTGCTTTTGGGGAGTTGGGAATGGAAGTGGTCATAATATGGAAATATTGGAATATTCCTCCTCATACAGTTAGTTCTCCTTAGCCCTAATGTTATTACCTGAATTTTTTGAGGGAGGAAAAACAAATATTCATGTAAATTCTCCCTCAGTGTTCTAATACAAGGTTGCTCAATCTTACCATGTAGAGCAAGACTAAAAGAAGATTATTTCTATATTATGTTTCAATGTCTTCTACAAATCTGATTTATGAGCATGTATTCTAAAAAGGAGGTGTGAACCTTCCAGTTAAAACGAAGAGGTTTGTACCAAAAATGATTCAAATATTCCATAGCTGCACAATCAAACAACAAAAACTGTGCACTTGAACTATGACATCAGTATTTATGCTTAATTATCTAATCTCAATATAGAAAGCGCAGAGAGAACCATAAACACAAATGTTTGGTTTTATCTATGTGGGGGGGTTTTATGTAAGAAAAACAACAGGAAATGGTCTACTTGGTTCAACATATGGAACAAACAGACAAACAAACAAACAAAAAAGCCACTTTGGTGTAGTGATTAAGGTGCTGGCCTAGACACCAGGAGATTGGAAGTTCTAGTCCCACTTTAGGCATGAAAAACCTAAAACCTGGGTGACTTTGGAATGGTCATTGTCTCTGTCCAACCCCTTTCAAAGGTTTGTTACAGTGGTGGGTTGTTATTGGTTCGACTCGGATTGCATTGGTAGCGGTGGCTGCTTCACCCACCCACCTGGATGTTTCTGCACATGCACAGAAGCATTGTGGCGTGTATAAGTGCACATGTGTATGAGTGCATGTACGCGCCCACAAGCAAACCTGTAGCAACTGAAATTGCAACCCACTACTAGATTGTTGTTATATGGAAAATAGAAGGAAGAAATATGTATGTTTGCCACCTTGGCACTTACAAAGTAATATAGTAGGACTAAAAAAAGCCTCTTAACAAATCTAGTGGTTGTTGCCTGGAGGTTTCCACTTAAACAATTCTTCCTAACTTTTCTGTTACTGATATCTTTCCCATAAATCTGTCCAGTAATTTTGAGCTGTACTCACAGATTTTGCACAAATCTATATTGCCTTTCACTTTGAAAGAATGACCCTTTACTGAAACATATTACAGTACAAGTTGTAAAATACCTTTAGTTCATGATATTATAGATTAAATACAAAGGATTCCCTAATTACATACTTACCTAATAGCCTGCAATCAGAGACTGTGGAGTAATTAGTGATTAAAACACATGTTATTTACAGAATAGTTCAGGACCTCTTTAAGTGCCATCTCAGACTATTCCTATAATTATGCAATTTGTGCATTTTATAAAGGGTACTTTTTATGTTCAGAGCATTGCACAAAATGTAACTCTACAGCTGCTGACATTCTGCTTTCTTGGAACCTTTTCCTAGAAGTTTGAAAAAATGGTGTAAGGATATTGGCATGAACTCATGAAAGTGTAGGTGGCTGAGAAAAGGATGAAATGTTTCAGAGTCAAGAGGGTAGAGAGCATTTGGCAATATTTGCTTTGGCCCTGAAAAATTATAGGAGCTAGCAATTTGGTTTTATAAGTGTGTGGTTCAGGAATACTATCCAGATAAGATCATCTATTCTAGAGAGCATTATCATTTTCTTTGCTGCTGCTATTTCTGTTCCAGTTCCATAGTCTGTATCAGGGCTGTCAAACTCCTGGCCTGCAGGCCAGATGCGACATGCGCTGGCCACGCCAACGCCCGGTTTAGCGAAGGGGAAAAAAGTCCCAATATGTCATGTGACGCTGCCATAACAATGTGAGTTTGACACCCAAAGATATGGACCTTTGTCTCAATGCTCCTTTGTATTACTCTTTTCTCTTTTTCAGACATAATTTAGTAGAAAATGAACAAGCCTACCCTCTTCTGAATTTTTCTTTTCTTCTTACAAAGTCTAGGTGACTATGGGAGATTTTTAGTGGTTTTAGATTAACCACATTTCAGTGGGTCACCCAACCCTAAACTTTGGTGAATCAAATGTATGATTTAGGGGAAAGAAAGCCAGACACACAAGGACATTTTCAGAAGGGGTGGGTTAAGAAAATCAAAATGATGGCTGCCACCATGTAATCAAAATCCCTTTTTATGTTGCCATGATTACAACACAATACCCTAAAAAGCAAAAAGAGGGATGGACCTTCAGAATGATTACAGTTGCCTCTTTGCCCATTTTTTTTTGATACCTTCCCCCTTCAGATGCCTTGTAGTTACATCCACTGTAATCTGAAGTTTCTCAACTTCTCTCCATCTTTATGGACACCCCAGTTAATGTGAACCTGTTAGTGTTAGCAAGATCTCATCAAAGGCTCCCCTCCCCCATTAAATAATTCTGTGAGGCATCTTTGACACCTCGTGAAATAGAAGAAAGGGAAAGACTGTGTGAGAGAGAACTTAATCAGGACACCTGATTTTGTCTGTGCCCATATGTGTGCAATTTCATTTGTTACAAAAAGAGAATTTCTTTTTAATGATATTTTATGCAGGGAAGGTCTTACTGAAGAATTTCAGACTCCTGTTAGTCTGTCATTCATTGACTGTCAGGTAAGGGCCTTCATAGTATCATTTTTCTGATTGGCAGCTGCTGGATGTTCACCCTCATTTCATTTTTCTTTCAGAAAATTGCTCTCTTTCAGTTTATTATCTCTCCACTATCTCTGTGTCATAGCCTTTCAGCAATCTGGCAGGCTCTGACAGAAGGAAGTCGAGAAAATGGGTAGCCCATCATGTGCGGCATCTTCATTCTAAAGCTTTCAGCTGCTTCGGCTGGAGAGCCACTGCAGCTGCTGTTGCTCAAGCCCTTGATATTAAGGGGTTCTGTCACCAGAGTTTGCCTACAGTGAACTAATCGATACTTGATTAGATCAAAGACATCTCTCCCCAAAATTGCAGGTGAACTTAGGCTGTAGCCTTTGTTCAAAATAGGTTTCTGCTGAGCTGTGCCTCCCTGTTATCGCTAAACCTGTTTAATTTGATAATATGTATTGCATATTGATTATCCCACTGAGCAGAGGAATTGAGTTTTAGCAGGCTGTTTTTTTTTAAAAAAAACTTTTTTAACTTAGTGCTTTTTAACACAGCCCTAGTACTTCCTTTAGTAGCCTCTTATGACTTTTTAGTTACATTAAAAATATATATCTGTATCTATTCATGTAATAACAAATACATTAAAAACTCATTCCTGCTCACCGCCTGCTATAGATGTCTTATACAAGAATGTCTGTCAGAAATGATAGTAACATTAAAGTGACAATACATGCATGATTCCTAAATTTCAGTTCTTGGTCATCTATTTCCCCCCCCCCCACAATAAAAGTATGTTAATTCCTTAAAATATTTGAATTATTTATACAAAGATAATGTCAAGCGTCTTCATGTGTTAGTAAAGAACCAGGATGATGCTGGACATGTTAAACCCTGAACATAACAGCTTTGTACTCCCTGTCTATCATTTTGTTTCTGATTGACAAACAGTGTATAGTCTGACACTTGTCCCCTTTTTATTCCAGACTGTTTAGTGACAGTACTCTAGTTCTAGAATAATCCAGCTTTAGCACTGTCATTAAAGACATTCTTTTTAGCCGATGCTTACTTTGCTACGCATACAATAAGGTTAATTATTAACATAAGGAATTAGAAATGAAAGCTGGCGATCCTGATTGTTTTCCCATTTATATCACCAAATTTAAAAGTATCCTTCAGTGAGTTTAAATGATTTCCCATATAAAAGAAACATGTAGAAAACCATACATCAGAGGCCCCCAATCTTTGGGGCATCAGGGACCAGTTCCATGGAGACAGGTTTTTCCATGGACCGGAGGGGGTGTGGTTTTGCATACTGCCTGCATCCCATGGATGGGGCTTCGCTTATTTGTATGGTCAAGTTTCTGGCATGCTGCAGCTTGGTGTAGACCAAGGGTTGGGGACCCCTGCCATACATAACTGAAGTAGGAAATAGCAAACTGCAGTAATGTGTCTTGATACATATAATAGCATTAACTTATATCATGAAAATGTAATAGTATTAATATTTTGATGAACAGTCTAATAGGCTCTGAATAAATGAAGGCGTCAATGAGAAAAAAATCTATTAATTAGTGAGCTTGCATTCGTTCCATTGTTGTTTGATTTTTCTTAGGGTGGTGAAACTATAGAATTTCCATACTAAATAAAAAATATTCCTAGCAAGTAAGAGTTGTAGAGAAAATCCAGGAAGTTCAGAGACTTGGTGAAAGCATATCAGATAAGGATTTAAGTGATTATAAGTATTTATTTCTTCCTTATACTCTTACTTCTTAAGTACTGGGCCTCTGTCTCCTTTTCCTTCTTTTACATTTAATGGTCTACTAGCAATAAAATCATCTTTTAAAAGGAATAATTGTTTAAACATAATATTACACCCTGAAGTTATTTTATGTGATTTTTTCCCCTTAACCTCAGAGCAGTGAAAGAAGTAGTTTAAGGGTAGAAGCACCTAAATGTCTTTTGAAGCCTGCATAATTTCTTAGTCCATTTCATTTTCATAGTTTTGTTCATATCAGAAGGACAGCAAGGTGCTTCTGTGAGATTTAAAGTCTGGTGTAGCAGAAAATATTCAAAATTTGCTTGAAGACACTCCTAAGACTCATTGCCATTCACCCCATTAAGCACCTGATAAAAAGTAAAAGCCTAAAAGCTGCCAATTGGATGTATTTCATTCCGTTGTTTTTATCAGAAGTATGGCGGGGGGATTGGTGGCGCGAGTCAGGCAGGCAGACAGGAAGAAAGAAAATGAAGAAGAAATATTGTGTAATATAATAATAATAATAATAATAATAATAATAATAATAATAATAATAATAATAATAATAATAATAATAATAATAATAATATATGTGGTAGGAATAAAAATAGTTTGTGAGCATGCATGTGTATGTGTGCATGAATGTATATGTGCATGGTGTTTGCATATCCGTCTGTCAGATTTTGGTGGTCTTTAATTAATCCTTCTTTGCACTTAAATATTCCCTGATGAGTTGTTGGCATCTCCAACCCCTCCAGAAGGGATAAATGCAAGCAGGAAAATTGCTGGAATTGCTCTTCTTTTTGAAATACACAGCAACATGGCTTGATAAGACATGCCGTGATTTAGCTGCTCTGTGACCACTATTTGCAGTACTCTGAAGAAACACCATTTTGTGGATACCCAAATTCTAAACGGGGGATTTCATCCATCCATCCGTTCCACCTTAACTAATGGAAAACGTCTTGGATGCCAGGCTCTGTCCAACGCGCATGTCTAATTTCTATTATTAGGGTGTTCATTACACAGTAGGCCCTTTTTTTTCCTTTTCAGAGGAATACAAAGCCCTGTGCAATTGTGTGTATGATACCAGCAATATGCAGTCCTTAATCAGCTTGAATAGGTTAAATCCAGCACAGAGAAGTAGGCGGGGGGAGGGGAAATGTGCAATATGGAAAAGATAAGACCATGGCTTTCAAATTTTCTATTTGCTGGAGATAAAAGTGAAACACGAGGACCTCTGAAGTTCTCTTAGTGACTTTAAAATAAAATCAGATCCATACTGACATCTCTATTTTCATGCACACATAACCAAAAATATTGGATAGGGAAGAAAGGACTGAAAAAAGCTTCAGAAAGGATTTACCCCAATCAAAAGGAAATTTTCTCCTTCCTTTCACTGCTACCTAGATTTGCTGCCTTCCTTAATGCTTAGCACCCTTTTGATAACTCTTACCTTTCTGCACTTTATCTCTTGCCAGGAAGAATGGCAGGCGGACTCTAGTAATCCATCAATTGCTCGTGCATGACAGCTTTCCATAACTGGCAAAATTGCAATGCATGAAACTAACAAAGCACATTCATTTGATTGGGACAAACATCCAGTAACTAAGATACAGCACCTGTCTAATTTCTCTTTGAAACTTGCATGAGTACCTGAATGGTATGCATGATGAATGGTACTCCCTGGGGTTGCTTGGTGCCCTCTTTTCAGGTCTTCCATTATCCATATTTATGTTTCTCTGCTCCTGTGATTTTAAAGCTTTCTGAGTATGATTAATCAAGTACTGCCATAACTAATTTGTGTTTTTTCCAGTATCACTCTGTCTTTGTGTTTTGTCAATAAACTTTATATCATAGGAATTCGCTCATAGAATCATATTATCTATTGCTTTTGCCTGCATTGCCCAGAAATTTTCAACATGTTTAATTATAGACCTCTAGTATTAATAAATGGTCACTAATAAATAAATGCTAGGCAGATTTTTAATAGTTATAGGTTACATTTGAGGGACATGGTGGCTCAGTGGCTAAGATGCTGAGCTTGTCGATCGAAAGATCGGCAGTTCAGCTGTTCGAATCCCTAGTGTCGTGTTACAGGGTGAGCTCCCGTTACTTGTCCCAGCTTCTGCCATCCTAGCAGTTCGAAAGCCTGTAACAAATGCAAGTAGAAAAATAGAGACCACCTTTGGTGGGAAAGTAACAACGTTCCGTGCACCTTTGGCATTTAGTCATGCCAGCCACATGACCACAGAGACGTCTTTGGACAGTGCTGGCTCTTCGGCTTTGAAATGGAGATGAGCACTGCCCCCTAGAGTTGGGGACAACAAGAACATATGTGCGACTGGAACCTTTACCTTTACCTTTAGGTTACATTTAAAAAAGAAACAATATTTGATTTGGTGATAAAATACACATACATAAAGAATATGGAAGAGACAATTCAAAAAGTTTGTTGGCATCTAAGTACTAAATTTAATATCATAATAAAAAAGGCATTTAATGGAAATAAATACAAGCAAATCTACTTCATCCTTTAGACAGTTTGACAATCTTTTTAACAAGTGGTGTTTGCTCACAAAAAGAGAGAGAGAGATTGCCTATAAAAGTAGTTCATAAGCAATAAAAATTAGTTGATGTTTGTAAGGGGATTGAGAATAACCATGAGAGACGTAAGAAACAGCCACAACCTAGGCAAAGTCTGATAAGGGAAATCTGAGTCAAAGCAGGAATGCCGTTAGAGAAAGCATCTTAGAATTGGCTGCCCCTAGTTCTTTGCAATGTAAAAGTGGCAGGAGGGGAGTGCTTTCAGACTGGTAAAATGCTGTTATTGTAACCTTACAATAAAAGTAATGTTAGTATTTTAGTTTTGGTTTCCTGGTCTGGACTATTTCGAAGTTTCAACGATGATAGAGTTCCCATGTCAATATTGACATGGGAACTGGTAATGGTTTGTGTAAATGTTACAGGTTGTTCTTGAAATTTTGGGCATTGCTATTAACTTGCATCATTTAGCTGCACTGTACAGTCTATTAATTCTGGGGTACATTTCAAACCTTATGTATGGCATTTGCTTTACGCAAATAGGATAAAGAATATTTTGCAAGTTCCTGCATACAAATATTTACAAGTTTCTAACTGTAGCCAGAACTGTAACCATTTTCATACAGATATATTCATAGCCCTTTAGAATAGAACAGAATTTTATTGGCCAAGTGTGATTGGACACACAAGGAATTTGTTTTGGTGCATATGCTCTCAGTGTACATAAAAGAAAAAGAAAAAAAATACCTTCATCAAAGGTAGAACATTTATAACACAAATGATGGTCATAGGTTGCAATTTAACCCTTAATGGTAGCAACAAAAAGTTACAGTCATACAGTCATAAGTGGAAAGAGATTGGTGATGAAAACGATGAGAAGATTAATAGTAGTGTAGATTTAGTAAATAGTTTGACAGAGTTGAGGGAATTATTTGTTTAGCAGAGTAATGGTATTCGGGGAAAAACTGTTCTTGCGTCTAGTTCTGGTGTGCAATGCTCTATAGCATTATAATTATTAATTATAATTAATTATATATAATTAAATAATAATTATTTTCAATAGGTCCCTGCATAAATAAGGGCAAATCAGGGATGGCAGCATTAATAGCAATAGCACTTACTTATATACTCCTTTACTGTGCCTTACAGTTCTCTTTAAGCTATTTACAGAGTCAGTATATTGCTCCCAACAATCTGGGTCCTCCTTTTACTGACCTTGGGAAAATGAAAGGCTGAATCAACCTTAAACTGGTGAGAACCGAACTGCTGGCAGTCAGCAGAATTAGCCTGCAATACTGCATTCTAACCACTGTGCCACCATTGTTCTATTAAAAATCTATTTTTCCACTTCAGCTCTCTTGATTCCATCATCATCATCATCATCATCATCATCATCATCATTATTATTATTAAAATTTGTTTGCTACCCATCTTGCTGCGAAGCAAATCTGGGTGGCTTACAACATTAAGGTAAAAAAATGAGGGTACAAAATATCTCAAGTTTTTTTAAAAACTGTCAAGGGAAATAGACATCTTACTCAATAAAAAAACAATTCTCTTGCATACTATGGTATTAAGCAAAAAAAGGCATCTTCTATGTATAGCTAATATTATCTATAATTGTATTTTGATATTTGTCCTAACCTGTAGCAGATTCAAATGTCCCTCTATCATTGGCAAGTTATATCATGGCATAGTATTAAACATTAAAGTTGAGTTTTAAATCCTATGTGCCACTTTGCTTTGGTATGCAAACATTGTCTCTTTCTAGTTACATGATGTATCAGCTTTAGATGCAAGTATTATTACATTTTTATATCCCTTTATTTTGGTTTTCTTTTTCACTTTAATGGCAATGATTACTTTCCTGTCTTGGAGCTGCAAATCAGTTGATAGCCCTGTTTATAGATTCCAGGCTCACAGCCAGTTACCTTGGAAACTGTTTGAAGCACATCATCTTGAATATTCATTCTGGCAGAGTCACTAAACTGCCCTTCAGCCTTCCATTACCCATATGCAAACTCATGTATAGAGCCGGTCTCCTGCTGGACGTTCATCTCAAAGCTAATCAGGATGACATTGTGCAACACGTGTCCAGTCACTTTGGGAAGGTAAATAAGAGAAAGAAGCATGGTGGTCCATTTTATTCTCCATACATTCAAAGTATATAATCACAGGTACGCTCTCTACTACCCAGTTGATATTTATAATACGTTCAACAGCCATCTCTAGATTCATAAGATTTAGACAACCTAATTGCTAGTAGTTCATTTTGCTTCTTTTACAAGTTGTAATTTATTTGTGGAAGGATATGGAAGATTTTACTGATCTCTAGAAACTGTTTTGCACTGAAGATCTAAACCTGTGGAAGTTTCTTCACCTTAACCACCTTCTTCTCCTGGGTGCTTTATTGCCATGGGCAGGTAACATATAGTCTGAATGCTGAGTGGGAACAGAAGATAATTGGTTAATTAGAATGCTATGAGAGATTAGAAGATAATTGGATCCATTCTAAATTAACACATTTTAAAATCTTGATTCTAGTGGGACTGAGGTACAAGTAGCCAGAACATAGAATCACAGAGTTGGAAACAGCTATTTGGTTTATTGACTCTAAATTCCTGCTTAATGCAGGAATGTAAATTAAAGCATCTCTAACTGTATAGCTTCTGCTTCAACAAACCTAGATGAAGGAAATTTTACCATGTCTCCATATAGTTAGTTCCACTGTCAAACTGCTATTACATTAAATTGGAATTTGCCTTCTCAGTATCTACATCCATTATTCTTCACTTTAGAACATTCTTAATTTTCTTAAGGAATCCTTTCACATATTTGAAGATATGTAGCTGCCATAGGCCATCTCATGTATTTCTTGATCTCTCTTCATAGGACTTGTTTTCTACACCCCTAATTACTCTCTTGCAGTGGTGAAATCCAAATTTTTTTACTACCGGTTCTGTGGGCGTGGCTTGATGGGCATGGCAGGGGAAGGATACTGAAAAATCCCCATTCCTTCCCCCATCCTGGGGGAAGGATATTGTAAAATCTCCATTCCCACCCCACTCTGGGGTCAGCCAGAGATGGTATTTGCTGGTTCTCGGAACTACTCAAAATTTCCGCTACTAGTTCTCCAGAACCTGTCAGAACTTGCTGGATTTCACCCTGCTCTCTTGGCTTTTTTCTGAATCTGTTCCATGAATTCCTAAAGTGAGATTCCCAGAACTGGCCACTCTACTCAAAATGGTTCTGAACAAAATAAATAAAACAACTCTTTGCATCTAATGATTTGGCAACTTATTACTCTTGATGAATTCTATTCAATTTTTTTTTGCTATGCCACTTTGTAGGTTCATATCTATTTATGCCATCACTCATGCCCTACTTATCTCTAGATTTCATAGAGACCGCTTTGTGGTCTCTATGAAATTATAGAAAAAGGTCCATTCCAAATTACAAGCATTTTTAGACATGGAGCATTAGCAGCATGGGTCCTTTGCAGCCAACCCCCAGAGACAAGGTCACAACCACTTTTTTCAGGAGGCTGGTTGCAAACGTCTCATGCTGAATATGCTCCATATCAAAATCCTGCTTGGATTTTGATATGTACTTTTTTCAGCCAGCTCGCAGAAGCAAGAGGGCATCCTCTCAGCAGTCGGCAACAGCTTGCAACCTTCCCTTCTGGCTTCCCCACTGAGTTTCTGGGGAAGCTGGCAGGAAAGATTACAAATGGTGATCACATAATCGTGGGGTGCTTGGCAATCAGTTGTAAGTGCAAACAATTGCCAAGTTCCCAGATTGCAATCTTGTGACTGCATGGAAATGCAACAACAGTACTTTGGGCACAGGTTGTAAGACCCTTTATTCTGTGCCATGGTGATTTTGAATGGTTGATGAACAAATGGATGAACAAACAAGGAATACCTACACTTGCACATCTGAAAATATCTCAATTGGAACCTTACCAAATATTTTCTGAAGTAAAGAAATTCATCTGTTGTTTTGCTTTTTCATCATTTATCTACAATTTGCAATTATCCACTCCATTTTTCTTACAAGGAAAGGGTAAAGGTTCCTCTTTCACATATGTCCCAGTCGTTCCCGACTCAAGGAGGCAGTGCTCATCTCTGTTTCAAAGCTGAAGAGCCAGCACTGTATGAAGACATCTCCATGGTCATGTGGTTGGCATGATTAAATGCCAAAGGCGCATGGAATGCTACTTTCCCACCAAAGGTGGTCCCTATTTTTCTACTTGCATTTTTATGTGCTTTTGAACTGCTAGGAAGGCAGAAGCTGGGACAAGTAATGGGAGCTCACCCTGTTATGCAGCACTTGGGATTCGAACCGCTGAACTGCTGACCTTTTGATCAATAAGCTCAGCATCTTAGCCACTGAGCCACTACATCCCATTTTTCTTAGTCCCTTACTTTTCAGATCCAGGGTCATTGTTGTATCAAACAGTCTAGCATTCCCTGAAAATCATTTGTATTAGCAGGGCACATGAGTCAGGACAAATTTTTGAATGATCTTTTAGAACAGTTTTATTAAGCAACTGTGACAGCAGAGGTAGAAAAAAATATTACTGCACAGAACATCAATATGTTAAACTAAAGAAATAATTGATAAAGACTCATGGAGAAAGTGTCACTAGTATTAGTCTTGTTTTCACAGATTGGAGTGAACATTATGGTACTCTTGACAAGAACAACAAAAAAATATCAACATACTATTGTAGTTTGTGATTATAAACTTGGACCTACAAGCAGTTCCCTTGCATATGACCACTGGAAAAAATATCACAGATGAATTAGTGAAGACTTTTACTTGAATAGAGAGACTGTGTGAGATTCTCACAAATCAGCATGCAAAGTTTCAGTTTTAATTATTGAAATATTTATATGGAGATCTAGGGATCCCAGGAGGACAAACTAGTTCTTATGATCCAAGATGAATGGGCGTATAGAGGAATTTTCTGGTCTTGTTTGTTTCTTGAAGTTTTGGATATTGGGTTTTTTTGAGGGGTTGTTTTATTTTAGTTCATGTGCTGTTGTCTCTTGGTGGACTTTGATTAGTTGAGCATTTGGTAGTTGGAAATAAATATTTTATTTGGTCCGTTTGATTTGTTGAGCTCATTCACCCAAGACTGCATTGCAGTAGGAGTTCTTTGTAACAAGATAACATAGAAGAATTATTCTTGGGTCTGCTTGTGTGACCACCAGGCTTCAGATCATGAGAGGAGCAATGGATCATGGTGAAGATAAGATGAAAATGGTGGTAGTACCAGCCAGAGGCTGGAATAGAGGCAAGGCTGGAATCCCAGGGACTGTTGGAATCATCTCGGCACCAGATCCAGAAGGGCAGAGCTGGAGGATGAGCTGGTCTGCATCAGAAGAGGCACAATGCTTAGAGTGCTTAGAGATGAGCAGGGCTGGGCTGGAAGTCTACAGTTTGAGACCAGTTACAACAAGGGAAAGATTGAAGACACCAGAAATAGATTGCTCAGAAGAATCTCAAAATTGGTGAGTAACAATAATACATCAACTAGTAGGGCAATGAACTGGCAGGGCCTGGCCATGAGGACTGAAGACAGAAGGAGGCATGCACTTTGGGGGGCACCTCTGCTTCCTGGATGTTGGAAGATTGGGTATTGATTGCCCACCTGGGGGCTTTTAGTGGATTTATTATGGCTGCAGGGATCTCTGGATGTTCAGGTGTTTCACAGCTGCAGAGTGCTTAAAACAGAGCAACTGATGGGAGCCCTGGGACCAAGAGGATATATAGGCAGTTGTTATATGGGATGGGTGTTTGTGTTGTTGTTGGTTGTTTGCCGTGAGTAAGGATTCTGTTTGGAGGTGGGAAATATGGATGATTAGATCTGGGATAGAGAAATTGAGGATGAGGGTGGACAGGGGAGAGATGTTAGGAGTACTATTGATACAGTGTCATGCAAAAGGAGATATTCTGGAATCTGTGGATGTGTCATACTCAGAGATGCTATGAATGCTGTTTGAGAGTAATCCCAATGTCTTATCATTAGTCTTCACCCTCAGAACCAGATAGACGGACCCTGGGTGGTCCCAGATCTAACTGATTCTTTTGAATTCTGGATTGTTATATAACAGTGACGCTAACCTTTTTGCCATCGTGTGCCAGGAGGGAGGGTGGGGGATTGCGCATGCATGTGCCCACACCCATAATTCTATGTGCCTCACCCCTGTGCATGCGTGCATGACCCCCCACACTCCCCCCGCTCCTGGCATGTGATGGACTGGTAGGCCTGTTTTTCTCTTTCACCTGGCTCCAGAGCCTTTCTAGGAGTCTGGGGGGGGAACAAACTGACTTTCCCCCCACCCCCACGAGGCCAGAAATGACCCATATGACAACTTCTGGTGGGATTAGAAGTTGGCAAATGGGCCATTTTCAGCCTCCAGAGGGCCTCTGGGGGATGGGGAAGGCTGTTTTCGCCCTCCCCAGACTCCTAGAAAGGCTCTGGAGCCAAGTGAGAGAGAAAAATGGGCCTTCCCCCCCCCAAGACCTTCTGGAGGCAGGAAACAGACTGTTTCCCTACTTCTGATGGGCCCAAAAATCAGCTGGCCAGCACACTTATGCATGCCAGAGCTGAGCTTGCGTGCCCACTTATATGGCTATGCATGCCACCTGTGGCACGTGTGTCATAGGTTTGCCATCATGGGTATATAACAAATTTGCACTCATCTGCCATCTAATTGTGAATGAACATGCAACCTGGCATATGTTGTGATGGAACCACCAGCAGAAAAGAAGGAGAACCCACCATGGAGAGTAAACAGACATTTCAGGACTCCAAATGGAACACTAAACTCTTAGGTGTATATTCCCAAAGGAAGGCAGAGAATCTGATGAGAATCTTGTAATATAAGTGATCCACTATAAAATATGTGCTTGGGCCTATCCACAAGTGGTCCTAATTGCTTGAACCCAACACATGCATAACTGAGACTTAGAGGGATTCCCTCTTGGAAGTATATCCACCTGCATATCAGTTTGTCACTAGTCACAACTAGTGACTAGGGGGAGGGGTGGCTGTTGTCATCTCTGTGTTGTTGAGGGCCCTTAGAGCTCTGTCATGCAGATAACTGGATGTGATGGTCTCTGGTTTAAGCTAGGTTTTAACAATTGGACTAAGTGGTGGTATACTGATCCCATCCACCCCACCCCACCCCCACTGCCCAGCATCATCCCTACTTTAATTGCTGGATTCCATTGCTGGGTTGGCAGAGGAGCCATAGAGGTTGATGGTTATTTTTGGACTTTAACTTGCCATGTGGCGATGTTGAGCAACTCATTGGCAATTCTGGAGTTCATGGCCTCCTTGGCATTCATGGAACCTATCTCAAATGATAGAAAGCCAAAGGCATACCAGAAGTTGCATGTTATATTTGGTTTGGTTTTGGGGCAGTAGAATGCACACTAGAATCAGAGGACATTACCCACTCATCCATTGTCATGAACGGGTCTCTCTTTGATTGCTCTCTGACTCACTGGGACTTTCCAACTATGCAGAAGGTAAAGACATATTAGGTTGCCCTAGGTAATCTGGTCTGTTGAGGTCTAGAGGAAGCTTGACTTTTTTTCCAAGGATTGTCGCACACTTTGGCTGAGGCCTGGGCTGCAGCCTGGAATAGATATATGACTGAGACCTTAGACTGCATTGCACCTATATGGTCTCCATCTGTGTGCTGATTCTGAAGTGTTCCTTAGTTTTACAAAATGCTCCAGGAGATTAAATGTCAGAAGTGATGCCTAGGACTCCATTGTAAAAAGACAATGAGAAAATCCAGCTAGACATAAGAGTCCATATTTACTTATATCATGGCAATAGGTTTTACATTGCATTTCTTGCTTTAAATGTGTCTGCTGATAGCTGCCCACTAGCCCTCTTTATGATGACCTATTTTTGGCTGGGGCACTAGACAGACAGGATCATCCTCAAGGCTTTGGAGGGGGAAATGTGTCTTCAAGCAGACAAAATGCTCACATTTGCCCAAACATGGACTCTTACTAGGCAAGTAATTTTATCTGGACTGTGTTTGATTCTGTTACTATCAAGGAAGGTCCTTCTGTATGTCAGTTCAGGCACCTGTATGTTAGATTCTGATCCCTTCTGCATTATTAAATTGGCCCAGGAAAAGATCACAAGGTGGGTCCATGAAGTGATTTCAGCCCCTTTGAGAGACGAGTACTCCAATACATCTTTAACGACATGGTGGTATGTCCCCTCCTTAAGAAGTCATTCATGAACTCTTCCCTGTTGGATAGTTATAGGTCAATTTCCATTCTGTTCTTTTTGGAAAAGATTGGTTAGATAAGAGTTACAGAAAATCTTGGAGAAAACAAATAATCTAGACTCATTTTAGATGGTTTCAGGCCAGGGTACAGTACAGAGACACTATATTGGTTGCATGTTTTGAACTTCATTCATATATTTATATCCCATACTTCATTGGTAATCAAGAATAAGAAAACATCAGTCATTTCATAGCCTGACAAAGGTATCAAAGAACAAGTGTATTTTCATTAAATGCATTTGATCAGTTACTAAGTATACAGGCAAAAAGTTTGTTGGAGAATGAGGCCAGGAAGGGGTTATTCATTTTATTTCTTTGAGTAGTAATACACATGGTTCCTAGGAGGAAATGGCTATAGAATGAATAGGGGAAAAATGAAAGAAACAAAAATGAAGGTAAAATGACTTCTGGAAGAGAAAGTACAAGTCCTGTAAAAAAAAAAGCATTCAAGATATATTAATCTTCCAGTAGAATGAATGGATGGTGGATGCAAAAAATAGAGTATGTGGAAGTGAAAAATGATATCACACAATGCCACAGAGGCTGTGGAGTTATGCTAGTGGGAAATAAGAAAAAGGATGCTTGATAGAATAATGAGGTGAAATAAACCGTAGGTAAGATAAGAAAAGAAATCTTAATGATAAACTATGCACTAAATGAACAAGTTTTGCAAGGTCACATACTACTCACTTACTGAATTGATGGTATGTTTTTGTTTTTATTTGGTGGGAATAGATCTTTAGGCACTGGGATGGCACTTCAAGATATTTCTCTCATAATTTGTTGCAGCCTTTTACTTTATTGTATTGCTTTATTTTATTCTTCTTTTAAAGCACAGTAAATTAGGGACAGTAAGTTTGGTGTACTGGTTAGGGCACTAGGCTAGAAACTGAGAGATGGTGAGATGGCACAAAGCAGGTTGGTGACCTTGGGCCAAGAACTCTCTCTCAGCCTTAGGCTGGAAGCTATGACAAACTACTATTAAAAAAACTTGAACAAAAAACTTCAGGTACTAGGTAGCTTGAATTTGAAGTCATGCACATGCATACCCACATCAGAGGGATTATGATCCTTTAAAAAAAAATCATTAAAAAGTGCATGAGATTTTTCATGTGAAGCATATTTTATTATTTATAAAAACCAAATGCACAGGTATAGAATAGGTAATACCTGGCTAAAAAGGTAAAGGTAAAGGTTCCCCTTGCACATACGTGCTAGTCGTTGCCAACTCTAGGGGGCGGTGCTCATCTCCATTTCAAAGCCGAAGAGCCAGCGCTGTCCGAAGACATCTCTGTGGTCATGTGGCCATCATGACTCAACGCCAAAGGCGCACGGAACGCTGTTAGTTTTACGTGCTTTCGAAACTGCTAGGTTGGCATAAGCTGGGACAAGTAACAGGAGCTCACCCCGTTACACGGCAGCACTAGGGATTCGAACTGCTGAGCTGACGACCTTTTGGCCGACAAGCTCAACGTCCTAGCCCCTGAGCCAACACGTCCCCAATACCTGGCTAAATAGTAGTAAATTTGAGAAAATCTTGGAGTCCTAGTGTATAATCACTTTAATGTCAGCCAGTAGTGTGCTGCAGCTGCCAAAAAAGCCAACACAATCCTAGGCTGCATTAAAACAGAAATAGAATCAAGATCATGTGACATGTGAGTACCACTTTATAATGCCTTGGTAAGATGATTAGGGAACTAGAGGCAAAAACATATAGTTGCAGGAACTGGGTATGTCTAGTTTAATGAAAAGAAGAACCAGGGGTTACATGATAGCAGTGTTCCAATATCTAAAGGGCTTCCACCAAGAAGAGGGGGTCAACGTATTCTCCAAAGCACATGAAGGCAAAACAAGAAGCAGTGGACAGAAACTAATCAAGGAGAGAACCAAACTAGACATAAGGAGAAATTTCATGACAGTTAGAACAATTAATCAGTGGAACGGTTGATTCCACTGGAGATTTTTAAGAAGAGATTTGGACAACTATTTGTCTGAAATGGTATAGGGCAGGGTGTCAAACTCACATTGTCACAGTGTCATCACAGGACGTATCGGGACTTCTCCCCCTTTTGCTAAACTGGGTGGTGGGTGGGGCCAGCACGTGACTCATCCGGCTTACGGGCTACGAGTTTGACACCCCAAGTATAGAGTTTCCTGCCTGAGCAGGGAATTGGAGTAGAAGATTTCCAAAGTCCCTTCAAACTCTGTTATTCGTTCTTTCATTCTGAGTCTTTGCTGATTTATGGACATCTTGGGATTTTGTTTGTTTTTGTTCATTTCCTTAGCACAGAAGATCTTGTATACAGTGCTTTAGGCAATTTAAAGCCCCACATCCTTATTTTGGAGCTACAGTTAAAGATATTCTCATTCAATTAACTTTACATATACCTCCTATTGTAAAACAAGGATGCAATTAACGTATCTTTCTTGAAACAAGCCATATATTGATGATCCATAGAAAAACCCTCACTTGGCCTTCTTTGCTATTAATAAAAAGAGTAATATTCAAATATGTGAAAAGTCAGAAGGGTTTTTAATTTCCTGTGTAAAGCACTGTTTCAGCCAAGCTAATTTTTCAATAATTCATAAATGTTGGTTAAATTGAAATGATACTGTATCAGGACCCTCTCAAAGTGGAGACTGATACAATTGAAGAGACTAGAAGTTTCCTATTCCACTCATTATTTCCAGTCATGAATTCTGTTTTTTAAATGTGTTGAGTATACCTCCCAACTAATTTCCTAGAAACTCATAACTAGGTTGTTCTGTCTCATGAATATAGTGGAGGCTGCAGGCATCTACAAGTAAAATAAGTGGATGCAAATGATGAAACTTGCCTTGTGACATCACAAAGCAAACCATACACCTTAGGTGTTTGCATCACATATTGGGAAACCATCATACAATTAAAAATTGGAATTTGTGTCATGATATTATAACACGGTTTGTTCTTTTTGTTTTGTTTTGTTTTGTTTTGTTTTTTTGCTTTGTTTTGTTTTGGTCATTGTAGTTATTAGCAGATGTAGATCTTATGTCTATCTTCTTCCTGTAGTTATAGGTGGTCAAGCATAATTTTTTCATCAGGTGTAGAGATCAGCTCCTGCTAGGAAAGGCTGTCCCAATTAACAAATGATGTCCAAAGCTCTGTGGATTACAAGATACTTTATTAATGTTGATCATTATATAACTATAACTTGTTGATGGCAATCCTTATGATTTATATTGATATATTGATCATCAATTGTGTTGTAAATGTTGTACCTTGATGAACGTATCTTTTCTTTTATGTACACTGAGAGCATATGCACCAAGACAAATTCCTTGTGTGTCCAATCACACTTGGCCAATAAAATTCTATTCTATTCTATTCTATTCTATTCATTAGTTGACTTTCTGTTTTTCCATCTTTAAAAAACCAAAATCAGCACCACTGTTTCCATTCATCCTAATTTCTTCTGATGAAGCCTCTCAGGTGGCAATTAAGTTTATTACAACAGGAAGTAGTCTTATAAACATGGTTGAAAATGTGCTATGTATTGACATATAATATGGAAACTTGCCATGAATGTCTCTACACATAAAGATCTAAAAACATGTCTGACTGGTCTAAAAAGAGAATTTGCTTTCTCTTTTATAATAGTTTGAAGATATGGATATGGCGTTGGAGTTGGATATAGCCTAGTCAATGAAATCCATTATTTTTTACAATCAGATATAAAGATTACAACATCAAATATCTGATTCTGAAGTCCTGAAAGCAATTTTTAATGCATTTTCAACTTATTTTTTTTCAAAACACATGCCTGGACTATGTGAGATATGAAACTTATTTGGAGATACGAAGTAGAGATTCTTAATATTTTGATTAGTAAAGGGGAGAAATAATTTGAGAGAATGTGACTAAAATGTTGCTGGTTTCTAAGCACCAAACATTGGTTTCATTGGACAACAAAGATTTTACTTCCTGAACAATTTTGAATGTCTTTTATAGATTTCTGGCTGCTAATCATGAAAATAACCTATAATTTAATGTATCGCCATTTTATAGAAATTGTTTGCTTTTACACAATGGCAATGTACACCCTTCAGTGCCAGTTGGCTATGCTGCAGACATGAAAGATACATATGGAAACATGCAACTATTTTTGAAGCATATCTGGTACACCAAGTACAAGTGGAAGAGATCTAAACGTAATGGCTCTGCTGATTGGAATGCAGTTTGGAAATGCCAAATATTGTTGCTAAATATGTAAGTGAGACAGTTGTGCAAGAGAGTTGCATTACATTAAAAAGAAATGGCCATTCCAAACAAATATGGCACCAAGATAGAAAAACATGATACATGAACTACTTGTTTACCTGACAAAGGTATTTTTGCCTCTGCTTCATATAAAATTTGGACTGATGAAAATTTTTGTGAAAGTGATGCACAAGGAAGGTGAAGGTTTTCATTATTTGAGGCAGATGTTTAAAATAGCTGATGCCAGGATTAAAGAAGACTTTTTTTGTCAGTTCACAGATCTGATATATCATCAAAGACAAGCAGTTCAAAGATCTGTTAGTGAGGCCAGAGAAAATTGCCTCGAAAGCATTCAAGAATGTTGCTAAGGATTTTCTTGGCAACTATAAAGCAGCAAACTACATTCAGCTGGTTGACAACCTTCTAATAGCATACAAAGCCATGAAGTGCAACATGTCATTGAAGATTCATTTTCTCCATTCAGAGTTGAACTTCTTTCCTGACATATAGGGGCAGTCATTGATGAACATGGTGAAAGGTTTCAACAGAACATTGGAAAAATGGTATGAGGGCAAATGGAATGCATTGATACTGGTTGATTATTGGTGGACTGCAGTGAGATGTATTGGACACAATAAAAATGAAAATCAACAGCAAAATACTTTCAACCCTGTTGAATTCATGCAACGTGTCAGAAACATTGTATGATTAAATACATTATAGTCATTTAAAGTTAATTTCATATTTCTCAAAATTCCTATGTGATGTTGAAATTATAGCTGTGTTCGGTGTGAGAAGATTCTATCATAATCACAGGTAGCAAAACGTCTGGGGAAAAATGCCTAGTGTTTTTTTTAAATACATCTCTAGAGAGCAAAGGGATGGACATGTTTTCTATGTTCCTGGTGGTGATTATTGATAATGTTTCCTAACCCTCTACCTCATTTCACCTTATCAAATAGGAAAGCTTTCCTTTGTTCATCACAACAAAATCCCAATGAATTATGTACTGCCCTACTGAGTATCAGTTTGAGTTCTACTTTCTATCATCTTCTGTAGCTTGTCCTTGGCAGATTTCCAGGCCAGCCAGCAGGGTACATATTGGCACTGGCAAAGCTGTTATAGAAGCCAACTACCTTTTTCCACCAGTTTAAAGGGCTAATGCTTTAAGAGGTCATGCTTCATGATATCAAAAACATTGGCAGCTGATTTACTTAGATCTGCTCTCTTTTCTAAATTCCATCCTTCTGAGGTTGGTAAAATGAGGACCCAAATTGTTGGGGTCAATATTACTCTGTAAACCATTTAGATAGGGCTGTGAAAGCATTATGAAGCAGTACATAAGTCTTAAGTGCTATTGCTATTGTTCAGTTTGCCTCAAGTGACTGATTCATAACATAAACATCTTGTATCCCCTGTTTAAAGCAATCCAAGCAGTACTTTACACATGATGACAAAAATATACTTATCACGGCCTCATCTTCTGTTACAGAAGTGGCATATCTGATTGTGATAGGATTTCTTGGCATAATAGCTCTGGCCCTTACTAGTCTAGATTTTGTATTGATTGGTAGTGATACAAAAGAACCAGTTTTAAATGTATACATATGTGTTGATTATTATAATTAATGATTTTTGTCTAATGATCCAAAGGATGAAAGTATTAAGGAGTAATAGTTATTAGTTATTAATTTCATTGATGCTTTTAAAATACATATTTCAATTTATTTATTTATTATTTATTTATTAGATTTTTATACCGCCCTTCTCCCGAAGGACTCAGTTTGTATGCATGTGTCTTCCTTCCTTCCTTCCTTCTTTCCTTCCTTCCTTCCTTCCTTCCTTCCTTCCTTCCTTCCTTCCTTCCTTCCTTCCTTCCTTCCTTCCCTAACAATTGTAATGCCGCTGAATTCATTATTAGATTAATTTGGAAAAGAACATTTATACAGCCTGATGGGTCTGATTTGTTAATCCTTAGGATTTTCTGCCATCTGGATGATGAAAATAGACTGCCGTCAATTACTATTCATCCTAAAGACTTAGTGTCATAAACCACAAGGTGAAACTTGACTGATTGATGATTTCCCTAGAATGCCAAGGCATTATGAGATTCCTCAATCCCATATTGAATTGTTTACAGAGACGTGAATATTTAGCAAAATTATGATAATGCCACCCACCCCAGGACCAAGATTTTAAATAAACATAACTAGTGTCAGTGAATATGAGTACACCTGATAGTCTTTGACTTTATAATGCATACACCTAGAAAGATAGAGGGAGATTCCTTTTTTATTATTTTTAGTTTTCATAGCTCTAGATTTGGGAGCTATTTCAAAATCCAGGGATGATAAATAGACTTCTCTACTTGCTAGCACATCTGTATGAAGTGCTAGTTTTTGTTTGGTTTTGCAAATAAGCACTCATATTTCCTCTCCTGTTCTTTGAGCCTTAAGCATGAAAGCCAGCTGGGTCACTTTGGGCCAGTCACCTCACAAGGTTGTTGTGGTGGGAAAAATAGGAGAGGAAGAAGTGTTAGGAATGTTTGCCACTTTATTTATAAAATTAACAAAGGTAGGATTTAAAAAAAAATCTAAATAAAAAACAAATCTATCTGATCCTTCCACAGCTGGGATTTTATTACTCTACACCTTTCTTTCTATTGTGCCAGGCACAGTTTCCTAGCAATCTTATTAGAGACTCTCCTAATCAAAAACCACAGTGAGTCCACATGCCATTGTGTACTCAAGCATGCTTCTGTCTATGACTACCAGGAATAAAATAGTAATTAAAAAAAGCAGGACATGGTAATGATTTAATAATGTTTAACACAGCATGCATTTATGTGATTGTGGATCACTCAGTGCTTTCTTTCTTTGTTTTGGAAGTTCTCCAAAACACTGCAACACATAATTATATTTCATGGCATCTGAAAGTTGTCAAAAGGGAGTTATATTAATTTACTTAAATGGAATCTGAATTTCTCTTATTTATTTATGAACTTCTTAAATGAACCATGCCGTTAGTTCATTCTATAAAAATATCCATACATTACAGCGCCAGGATTCCAATCCAGGTTGTTGGGATTAGGCTTCATCATTCTAAAATAGGTAAAGTGTAGGTCTACCAGAAAATCTATAGCACCTCCAGGTGATACCAAAGAGTAGGAGTTTTCTATATTAATATACTAATATTTTGAGATTGCCTGGGTGTTTCTAACCTCTGCTTAACAGACCTAACACAGTAAGCCCTTTCCTGCTCAAAATTACTGATTTATTTATTGTAATTTATCTACTATTTGCATTCAGATGAAATAATCCATGATTCTGGGACCTTACAATGAAAAAAACACCCTATAACATGCATATCATATGTATTCCAAATCACTTTTTTCACTTTTGAATCCAGATTGTTACATAGGCCTAGGAACCACAGAAATATGAGTCTACAACCAATGATAGCAGAAAATTACACCTCCCTATTTATTTCTTCTCTGATTTTTAAAAGTAATTTATTGTCTAACAAACCAAATGAAAACCATTTTTCCCGAAACACAGACAATATTTCAAAACATCATTATTTCTGTTAACTTTTAAATGATCCTAAGCTTAGGTATGTGGTGCCTAAGCTTAGGATGCAGTGGCTCAGTGGCTAAGATGCTGAGCTTGTCGATCAAAAGGTTGGCAGTTCAGCGGTTTGACTCCCTAGTGCCGCATAATGGGATGAGCTCCTGTTACTTGTCCCAGCTTCTGCCAACCTAGCAGTTCGAAAGCACATAAAAAATGCAAGTAGAAAAATAGGGAGCACTTTGGTGGGAAGTTAACAGTGTTCCGTGCACCTTTGGGGTTTAGTCATGCCAGCCACTTCACCATGGAGACATCTTTGGACAGCGCTGGCTCTTTGGCTTTGAAATGGAGATGAGCACTGCCCCCTAGAGTAAAGAATGACTGGGACATATGTGCAAGGAGAACCTTTACCTTTAAGCTTAGGTAGCTGACCAACATCAGTTTGAAAAATCCCATCAGTAGGAATTAGGAAAGAGGGAATTCTAATTAAGGAGACTTCTAACACAAGAACACATGGGAATTCACTTAAGTTGAATAGAAGTTGTTCTTGAGGCCAAGGTTAAATCATGCAGGAATTAGACCTTTCTGTCAAGAAGTGTGCAAAAAGGGAATTGAAGAGAAAGGATTTGAGTACAAAATGATCTCGTAACACCACTATTGAGTTATTCTGTTGAAATTAAAATTTCTTAATTCCAACATGACAGCCAGTTTTGGTATAGCGATTAAGGCATCAGGCTAGAAAATGGGACACAGTGAACAACCTTAGGCACAAAGTCAATGAGTGACCTTGGGCCACTCCCTGTCTGTCAGCTCTAGGAAGCAGGCAAGGTCAAACCACTTCTGAAATCTTGCCAAGAAAACTGCAGGAAGTATTGCAGGAAGTTGCCAGGAGTCAGCCTTGATTTTGAAAGCAACCTAACTCAAAAAAAAAAAATCTATATAAATGAGTCCAATATTTCAATTCTATTAAATGTTTAAGTTAATTTTATAGTGTCTATGTAAAGTGCTATAGATATCTACAATTGATAAAGCTACATGCTGTCTATTGGACATTTTGTATCTGGCTATAGAGCCAGTTCCTTCATAATGATCATAGAGGCAGAATTTAAAGTGTATTTAGAACATTCAGAGAGACCGCGAACTGTCAATGAGAAATGGACCCAAGGAGTTTTATGAAGTCATATCGATAATATTTTTAATGGCAACCTAATAAACATGGAAATAAAAATAAACATATTTCTTAAGTTGGAAAATGTGCTATGGAATAAAGTGCTTGAGTTCCTGTACACAGTATCTATGATTCTGTTTTTATTTAGACTAAGAATGTAACCTTCCAGACTCACCTACTGTCATTCAGAACCTTGATTTGCCAAGGTGTCAGATCAATGGCTCAATGGCTTTTTGACAAGCAATTGATAAACTTGTTGACTGACAGCTTAATAGCAGCAACACGGCAGCTGCTGTTTTTGAGTGCACAGTGTTTTTCTGCAAGAAAGGTTTGTTGCCATAAAGGTCTGAAATTCTATAGAATTAACAGTGTACTACACCCTAAGAATTGCCATGGTACAAAACAGTATTGGACATATAATTGTGAACTACATTTCTTTCATGAGTCATACCATATGTCTGTTCTGATACTTTGAAACCTCAGTTAATTTTATTTATATGTGACACACAGCTTGACTCTCTGGATCTCAAATGATTCACTTAGATATTTTGAATGCTAGCTCAGTATCATTTACATTATATATAGAAAAGAAAGCCAGAGACTGACTTTCCAAAGCTTGTCTGTTGAGTAAGAATTTGAATACTTGTTTTGATCATATCTGAGTTTTAAAATAATGAAATCAGTTATTTAGACAAAACAGATAAGCATTGTCTTTGGACGGGTTGTGAATTCAGAACAGTGAGAATCTCATTGCCTTATACGACAAAAAATAAAGTTGTAATGATAATTAATTTATGTGTCTTTTTCTAGAGCAACCTCATTGTACTTCCAAAGTACAACTTCTTCTCATATCAAATGCATAACTTAATGTATATACTCACAAGCCCATCCATAGATAAGGAGACCCTCTCATTTTAACCAAAATACTATTAAAAATGTGCCACAGATCAGCTAGTTATATTTTTCATGACATTGGGTTAAAAATGTGAGGGTCCATATATCCGTGACTGGGCTTATCCATTAGTATATACTGGTAGTGACAAGCAACATAAAAACCTATAGTACCTGGTTCACCCGTTGTTGATCCTTTGAATTAATCCTGTCCTTTATCTATTTTCCTTCTCAAATATCTATTGTAAACTATTTGTATACATTTGCAGTGATAATTTGAAATGTGTTGTAGGTGGATGATGTGATCTATTGTTCTTGGCAATTCTGTTTTTCAAGGTTTGGATGCTCTCTTGACTCAACAATTTATGCTTATTACTGAATGTCACAAGGTGATATTCTGAAACATATGCACTTGCCACAGAGAATTGCTGGAAAGTAATAAATTGCTGTTCTGTGTGAGGTGAGGACATGGCAATCTGATTGCTAGTCTATGTTTTCTTTCGGTCAGCACAGTTCAGTGTTAACATTATATGAACCTAACTGTGTTGCTAATGATAAAACACAGGCGTCTTTACTCAAGCATTATACAAAAGAGGCAAAACAAAATTGCATGTAACTCTTCTCCTTGTAATTGAAAACATCAGGATATTTTCCACCTGAAAAATCAGCCTAGTAATAAGACCCGTGACAAGTCTTCACCATGCCTTTACTGAATACTGTGCTATGTTTTTCTGAAATACATTTAGGCAGATCGATTAATTAATCTGAACTGAGCCTGATGCTCTTTCACCTCTTGCTCAAGCCCTCGTCAAGCCCTTGTCGGTGACTTTTCCATCATCGGTAAATATAACTAATGCTGAAGTCTGAGTTTCCAGAGTATGATGAAATGATTCTTGCTCCATTGTTGGCACACATTGATTGTAATTGGGGATCCCAAACAGATCCTCCACTTGTCATCACTTGATATCAGGTTCTCTGTTTGAAGTAAAAGAACTCGCTTAAGCTAGACACTTTATTGATTTGTTAGCCTGTTTATTTAATTACAATCTCAGCCTTTGGGGGCTCATTGCCTTGAAAAGTGCCAATCCACAGCCAATTTTGTTTAAGTTCATCGTATAACTTCTCTTTCAAAATTGTCAGCTGTTTTTCTTTTCTGCCAGACTATGCTGTGTTCTGTAGGTATTCCTCCTCCACAAGGATTGAATTCATTAAAAAGTAAATATGTGTCTTCAAATAAATTGCTGAGGACTAATTTGTACGATGTAAAAAGAGGTTAAAATAGAAAGCTGAGTTAGTCAGTAATCTGAGTAGCACTCGGAAGGACTTACTTTATCTAATATTCTTTCCACCGATTTTTTTCTTTCTTTATTTTTCTTCTTTCTTCTCTTTGAGCAGGAGGAAGCAAAGCTGCAATTGCGGTTCCAGCATTGCAAGGAATATTAGGCACCTTGATGTTGTTCTAAATGTTAATGCTATTTTTAAAGCTAGAAATAGTAGTTCAGCTGCATTTTAGAATTATAATTTATATTTGACAGCAGGCAGATTGAACAGGAGGTTGAACATTTTATTTTTCTTTCCGAACATCCAAAAAACAAGAACTTCTATACAGTTAGGTGACATAGTTCAGCTTTTGATTTAACTTCCCTGATATCCTACAATATGAGGATAAATAGCAAAAAAACCTAGCAAAATTCAATATGCACACAAACACACAAGCATGTATATGAATGTTTCATAGCAGAGTTATTGTGTGTGTGTCTGTATGATGTGTAGGTGTATATATCCCGTTTCCCCAAAAATAAGCCATCCCCTGATAATAAGCCCAAGCATGCGCTAAAATAAGCCCACCCCAAAAATAAACCCTCCCCAAAAATATTTAAACATACAGCTGGAAATCAGGTAAGATGGCAAGAGGAATCCCATCTTTCTCCATGCGCCAGAAAATAATAAGACCTCTCTGAAAATAAGGCCAAGCACTTATTTTGGATTTTAAAAAATGTGACGGGATCTTATTTTCAGGGAAACACTATATATATATAGTATGTATGTATGTATGTATGTATGTATGTATGTATGTATGTCTTGGTATATTTGGGTCTTTTCCCGTGTAAGGTTAAAAGTATCTAGGCAACGTTACGACAAGATCCCACTCGTCATCTTCAGGCTGGTGCTTTTTGGCTTCGTACTTGTGTGAGCAAAGCGTGGTTGGAGCTGCTGTCTCTCTATGGCAGCTCCAACCACATTTTGCTCACACAAGCATGAAGGCGAAAGCACTAGCCTGAAGATGATGAGTGGGACCTGGTCAAAACGTCGTTTAGATACTTTCAACCTTACAGGGGAAAAGACCTGAATACACCAAGACCTACATACCTATACCTGTGAAAACCTACGAAAACATACACACAGACACACACACACACACCAGTAGTGGGTTGCTACCGGTTCTCCCCAGTTCGCAAGAACCGGTAGTAAACATTTTGAGTAGCTTGGAGAACCAGTAGTAAAAATTCTGCCTGGCCCCACCCCCAAATTCTTGCTGCCTCTCGACTCCCAGCTGATTGGCTAGAAGGAAAAAATAAAGACTCATTTGTCAACCAAGACACCGTTCCTTTAAATTGAGAAGCCAAGAAGCCTCCCAACTGATCGGCTCGCTTCTCAGCCAGGAGATCGCTTTGCAAAGAAGAAGGGGGGGAAACGCTGTTGTTTTAAATTGACAGAGTGGCTAGAAGCTCCTCTCTGGGTCAGCTGAACAACAAATTGGATAAGAGGAGGAATTCTTATATGGTTCAATGTTTTTGAAGTTTTGGGTTTGTGCAACATGGGCTTTGTGTTTCTAAAATCTTTAAAGCGCTCCATGGCATAGGGCCGAGCTATTTACGGGACCGCCTACTGCTACCAAATACCTCTCACCGACCTGTGCGCTCTCACAGGGAGGGACTCCTCAGGGTGCCGTCAGCTAGGCAGTGCCGTCTGGCGACACCCAGGGGAAGGGCCTTCTCTGTGGGGGCTCCCACCCTCTGGAACGAACTCCCTCCAGGACTTCGTCAACTTCCAGACCTCCGAACCTTTCGTCGCGAGCTTAAAACACACCTATTCATCTGCGCGAGACTGGATTAGATTTTAAAGAAATTGGTTTTAAGGGGTTTTTACTATTTATATTGTTTTAAAATTTGGCTATAGAATAAGTTTTTTAATTGTTGTTTTTAATCTGTATTTATATGTATTTTAACTGCCTGTGAACCGCCCTGAGTCCTTAGGGAGATAGGGCGGTATATAAATATAAATAAATAAATAAATAAATAAATAAAAAGGTTTTGGGCGATTTCCATTGTGAAGTAGCCTGTCTTGAATGAGTTTTCTGCCTGCTTGTAAATGGAGCCGAACTTCCGGCTTCCACTTTATATTATCTGTAAGCACCGGTAGCTGTTTTCTGCTTACAAAGTTTCCTTTATGCAGCTGGCAGGAATTAGGAATTCCAGGCAGGTTCCTTGCTAGCAGCTTGATTATTCCTTAATTATCTGGGATATTTTATTTGGAAAATGAAGAGGGGGGAGTTTGATTCCTTCCCAGAACAGATTAGTGGGGTTGGGGGGAAATGGGAATTTTGAAGTAACCTTCCCCTGGAGTGGGGAGGGAATGGGGATTTTAGGCTTGCTGTCAAACATCAGCCATAATACTAATGATTGTTTTGAACAATATGCAGGTTGTGTTACATGAATGGCTATTTTATATGTGAAATTGTGATTGAAACCTATATAGGTTCACACTGTCAGGAAGTTTGTCCTTAGTTTTAGGTTGCTTCTCTCTTTGTTGAGTTTCCACCCATTGCTTCTTGTTTTGCCTTCTGGTGCTTTGGAAAATACTTCCCCCCTTCTTTCTAGCAGCCCCTTAAAAGACTGTTGCCTATCACACTCTTGGACAAAGCATGTGAGCCATTTCCTCCTTTCAGTAGTCCATGAAAGTGCATCTATAGCAGAGGTCTCTAACCTTGGCCACTTTAAGACTTTAAGACAGCAAAGCTGGCTGAGGAATTCTGGGAGTTGAAGTCCATAAGTCTTAAAGTGGCCAAGTTTGGAGACCTCTGATCTATAGTATGTAGATAATAAAGTTGAAAAAAGGTGAACAACATTTTTGCAGAACTATAGATACGTTGAGGCTGGGTTTGACAAGGAATGGCTGGGAGGGGAGGGGCCAGGCGAGGTACCCCTTGACATGAGAGACATTGAGTTGGCCACGCCTACCCAGTCATATGACCATCAAGCCACACCCACTGTCACATGACCATCAAGACATGCCCACAAAATAAGCTGCGCCCACAGAACTGGTAGTAAAAAAAATTAGAACCCAGCCCTGATACACACACACACACACCCTTCCATGCTTCTGAGGTCAATAAAATAAGGACTCGGGTTTTGGGGGACAATATGCTGATTCTGTATACCTCTTAGAAAGGGCTGTAAACCGCTATGAAATGGTATATATACCGTAAGTCTAAGTGCTATTGCTACTGCTACATTCATTCAATTTATCAACTGCTTATTTTCAATGATCCTGGCAACTTACAATTAAAAGCATTAAAAAAAACCAAGACATTAAAAGCAGGCTAAAAATAAGTATATGGAGAAACAAACAAAATCCACCATGATCCCAACCCAGAATATATAAATCAATGTTTTCCAAACTGTAGTCCTTTAGATAGGACTGGGACTGTCAGCAATTCCCCAAATTCCCACTCTTTGGTTCTGCTGGGTCAGGAAATCTGGAGTGTCATTCCCAGCACACATGGGAGGCCATGTATTGAGGAGTATGCCCCAAGCAATGACTTCATGGAACTCAGAGGGTAGGCCTATTATTTTCCACTCAGAAGCAGGTTTTATTAGGTCCAGTGTCAATATAAATAAGCCTCTTGTGAGTCTCAAAAACTCACACATAAACAAAGTATGAAAATATTTTTTTCAAAAAAATTGCAAAACCTAAAACCACCACAGAGCAACAGAACTACAAGGAGATCAAAAGCTTTGCCTGGCCACAAAAAAGTCATATGCTAGGCATGACTTAAGACCAGTAATGGGCACATTCCCAGGCACTTCCATCCACAATTACAAGCCACATTTAAAACATACCCCTCCTGGTATTTTTTAAGAATTACAGATTCATTTAGATCATTAGCTTTACATTTCTCACATTTCTGTTCACAAAAATACTTGGTGGCTTAAATGTGATCTTAATTGCAATAGTGTAAATCTACAAACCTCTTGCTCTTTACTTTTTTTTTAACCCATTCTTTTCTGTAGAGTTCTTGGAACTCTCTAAGATCGGCTGTTTGTTTGCATACTTTTCATTATCCAACTAGATAACATCAATGTGAGTAAGTGTCTTGGAGAGTATAGGTAAACTCCTGGAGAGGATGTGCTTTGTTCTTTAAAATATATGTTCTATATATTTTCCTTATGTATTTTAGATAGATCTACTATAAATAGGTAGATATCTATTTTCTTTAAAAGATCAGAAAATGTATTCTATTGCAGCCAGTGCTTCTCAAATAGTGGGGCGCGCCCCCCAGGGGGGGCACGAGGCTCCGTAAAGGGGGGCGCATTTGACCTCATTTTTTAAAATAATGATACTATTTACAGTCACGCGGGGGGCGCAAAAAATGTTTTCTTCTTCCTAGGGGGGCATGACAGAAAATAATTGAGAAGCACTGTATTGCAGCCAACACCATGTACGCTGGACCAACACCAGACAAACAGTCAAGCAGAAAACAAGGAACTACCAAAGAGTTCACTACCACACCTTCCCCAAAAATGGCAAGCCAAGCTAAACAACATGCAAAATACCACCCTTCTTTGCCCTGATGATCGTTTGGTAGTGAAATATCTGCAAGCAAATGACCAAGCTCAGAACGCATCAAGGCCTCTATAGTTCCACCTGGACCTACCTAGTTTATCTTCTGTTGGAATCACTCTTTTCTTTTCTGGTGGAGATAAAAATCCCAACACTTTGGTTAACTGAAGCATATAGGGTGATCTTTCCCCAATATATAAACTTGTCCCACAATTTTGCAAGTACATAGATTCTTTTCTTTTCCTTAAAAGTTAGCCTCTATGCCAGTCAGATGGCAAAGCACTTAACTGCTCTTTGCCCTCCCTTCCGCTTCTTCTTATTGTTACAACAGAAGTGAGACCCGCAGAGTTCAGGATGTTAACTATCATGTAAAAACATTAGCTGCAAAGCATTTGATTTTAGAAGCATCGTTACAGATAAGGCATAGCAAAATATTTCTTTCTGAGTTGGCATCTTTAATACCTTCTATTTTATACAATATTCTTAGAGGTAGACTTCCTTGTTGGATAAATTTGATTACTTAACATCATCATGTAGGAAGCTTCCCTAAGGTAATAAAGTAATCTAGAATTAACCATCAATTCATTAGGGTTATCTTATCCATGTGAATAACAAAATAAATACATCTTGAACACTTAATCTAATTATCTTCTGCTTTTTAAAGCCAACCATCCTTCATCCCTCTCTCCTCACTTTTTTTTTTTTGGCAGTACAGTTGGCTGCTTAGCAGGATTTATTTTGCCCAGCACTTCATTCTTCATTCTGTGAGGCACCTTTCTTGGCAGGTGCTCCTTTCTTACCTTTCTTCATATTTGCTCTATGGACCATGAAAACTGCCATTACAAAAGAGTGAACATGATATGAACTGTGTTTTTATATCAGTTTTGTGCTGACACTGCAAAATCGACCGATTACTTAAAGCCTTATAAGCCTCAGGAGTTCTGATTTTTTTTAAAAAAAGGGGAGAAATATGCACTGGAGAAACCAGTCAGATAATCTTTCATCTTTGATCAATATCCTTGAAAACTGCATATAAAGTACGATACTATAGTTGTTGATGAGATTCAGGTTCCTTTCATCATAGATTTTTTTTTTAATTGACAAAAATAAGTATTATCTGAAAATGTTACTGACGTGGATACATTCATGTTTTGGTGCTACGTGATCTCCCATAAAATGTATAACAATAAACTTCAAACATATATGCTTGCATCTTTATTCATAAATGAATATTCAACATGTGAAGTACACCTGACTAGCACACTAGAAACATGCACTATACTACATGTTTATGCCATTTTTGCAAGTGGACATAGAAATACAGAAGTTTAGAATCAAGATGGCATTAATTTCTATCTTGTACTTTTGGAGGACCGCCTGCTGAATTGATGCTGTTATTGGAAGTCCTCGACTTACGAACATTTGTTTACCAATTGTTCAAAGTTACAACAGCATTGAAATATCTGGTCCTTGCACGTACAATGGTTGCAGCATCTCCACAGTCACAATCAAAATTCCAGTGTTTGGCAACTGGCATGTATTTACAACAGTTGTAGCATCCCAGGATACAAACTTCCCAGCCAGCTTCCAACAAACAAATGGGATGGGGGGAAGAGCCGGATTTGCTTAATAGTCGCATGACTGCAGTGTCTTGCTTAATGCCAATGGCAAAAATAGATTGTAAAATGGGAGACATTCGCTTAACAACCACATTGCTTAGCAATGGAAATTCTGGTCTCAATTATGGTCATAAGTCGATTTTTCTTTTTGACTTTCATTTTGTTTTGTAAAGCTGAGCTGCAGGTTATAGAAATGTACCAAGAGCTACTGACCAAAACCCTATCCATTCTCCAGTAAGAATTTCACCCTCAGTAATAAAAAAAGTGGCTTGTAAAAGCGCCTAAGAAGCACCTGAAGGCAACATGGTCTCTTCTGATGTTGATCACGGTAGCTCCCGGCTGTTGAACTCACTGTCTGCGGGCTGGATGCATCATGTGCTGGCCATGCCCACGTCTGGTTTAGCGAAGGGGAAAAAAGTCATGATGTGACATGTGATGACGCTGTGATGACGTGAGTTTGACACCTCTGCAGTAGCTGGTCAATAGTGCATGATTGTTCTTAGATTTGCACTTATGTCAGAAGCGCCAAGGCACTTCCAGATTGAAAGATTTAGCCAGTGACTCACCATGGCCTGGGGAGTTGGGAGCCCAGTTGGGAGCTCCTTTCATTGTCCTTGGCAGGAGCTGAAGCAAAGGAGCTCACCCTACCCCAAGGAAACACTCAGGTCTCAAACAAAGGTTTGCTAATTCAACCCAGCATCCTAACTACAAGAGCCACTATGCTCTGGTTCTTAGCTTTGAATAATATTAGGAAATAGTGAATTGACTCTATTAGGCATTAAGAATCCAGGTAAAAGTGATTGTATCTTAGTTTAGAGTTGGTACAGGGTGCATTATAGCCAAGTGTATGTATACTTCCCAAAACATCACTGAGGCAAGAAAAAGACAAGAAAAAATTTGTAAGCAATAATAACAAATGGGCAAGTTTATTCAAACATACAAATCATTAATTTCTAGAAATTCAGTCTTAAACATGTTTATAGGGAACCAAATCCAAATGATCATCATCTATAATGGACAAAAATACAAACAAGTAGAAGGAGCACCCATGGGATCACCCCTCTCACCTGTCATTGCCAATCTCTACATGGAACACTTTGAAACCCAAGCTCTAGAAAAATCTGATCACAAACCCAAACTCTGGCTCAGATATGTAGACGACACCTTCATAATCTGGCCACACGGGAAAGAAAAACTTGACAACTTCCTCACACACCTCAATAGCCTACACCCCAAAATACAGTTCACCATGGAAACAGAAGTTAATAACCAACTTCCCTTCCTGGATGTCTTAGTCTACAGAAAACCCAATGGCTCCCTAGGACACACCATCTACCAGAAGAAAACACACACAAACCGCTATCTGCACGCACTCTCACACCACCACCCAGCACAGATCAACTCCGTAGCCAAGACACTCATCTCCAGAACAAAATGCTTAGCTGATGAACAACACCTAAAACCCGAACTAGACACTCTCACTAACGTACTAACATCCAATGGATTCCAAACAAATAAGATTACCAAGCTAATCCAAAAAGAACCCCCCACTAAAATCCAAGACAGAGAACAAGAAAACGGCACAGCCCTCCTCCCATATATAAAAGGCACCACAGACAGAATCAGCAAGATCCTCCACAAACACAACATCAAGACAGCATTCTGCACAAACAGAAAAATATCCACCATCCTAAGAAACCCCAAAGACAAAATTGAGTTAGAAAATCAAGGAGTATATGAAATCCCATGCACCGCCTGCCCCACCACATACATTGGACAAACCAACAGAAGAATAAGTGCACGCATTGAAGAACACAAGAACTCATTCAAAAAGAGGAACCAACTTCTTCCCTGGTCCAACACTTTAAAGTCACAGGACATGATATTGACTTTAAAAGACCAGAACTATCGCCAAAACTGAACACTTTAACAACAGAATAATCAGAGAAGCCATTGAGATAGAAAACGCCCACACAGCATGAACAAAGCGAGATGACACCTCCGCCTACCAGCCATTTGGAAACCCGCCTTATTGACAAACGAGTCCCTAACACGAGGAATGACACCAGACCCAAACTCTGGCTCAGATATGTAGACGACACCTTCATAATCTGGCCACACGGGAAAGAAAAACTTGACAACTTCCTCACACACCTCAATAGCCTACACCCCAAAATACAGTTCACCATGGAAACAGAAGTTAACAACCAACTTCCTTCCTGGATGTCTTAGTCTACAGAAAACCCAATGGCTCCCTAGGACACACCATCTACCAGAAGAAAACACACACAAACCGCTATCTGCACGCACTCTCACACCACCACCCAGCACAGATCAACTCCGTAGCCAAGACACTCATCTCCAGAACAAAATGCTTAGCTGATGAACAACACCTAAAACCCGAACTAGACACTCTCACTAACGTACTAACATCCAATGGATTCCAAACAAATAAGATTACCAAGCTAATCCAAAAGAACCCCCCACTAAAATCCAAGACAGAGAACAAGAAAACGGCACAGCCCTCCTCCCATATATAAAAGGCACCACAGACAGAATCAGCAAGATCCTCCACAAACACAACATCAAGACAGCATTCTGCACAAACAGAAAAATATCCACCATCCTAAGAAACCCCAAAGACAAAATTGAGTTAGAAAATCAAGGAGTATATGAAATCCCATGCACCGCCTGCCCCACCACATACATTGGACAAACCAACAGAAGAATAAGTGCACGCATTGAAGAACACAAGAACTCATTCAAAAAAGAGGAACCAACTTCTTCCCTGGTCCAACACTTTAAAGTCACAGGACATGATATTGACTTTAAAAGACCAGAACTATCGCCAAAACTGAACACTTTAACAACAGAATAATCAGAGAAGCCATTGAGATAGAAAACGCCCACACAGCATGAACAAAGCGAGATGACACCTCCGCCTACCAGCCATTTGGAAACCCGCCTTATTGACAAACGAGTCCCTAACACGAGGAATGACACCAGACCCACACTCACAAGGTCCACACAGGATGTCACCACCGCACATCCACCCAGAAAGCAGACCCAAACCCACACTGATCATGAAGCACGACCAAGGACCAGAAGCCAGACCGCAGCTGCAACATTAGCCATTTCAAACCCCTCCAATCCATTCATGCAGCAGACTGACACCCACTATGAAGATGTAGCACGACCACAAAGCCAAACAACAGCTATGCAGCTCACCAGCTCAAATCCCCCTGCAGCACAGACTAGACTGAGCACAACCAAGCCCCCACCAACACAGGACACACCCCAGCCAATCAGAGCACAGAAAACCCCATCCAATCAGAGCACAGCCAAGCTCCCACCCAATCAGTTCAAACCCCCACTAGCAGTTAAAAGGAAGAAACAGCTGCGATCACACATTGCTCCCAGAAGCACCAAGCTGAAGCCTGAAGATGACGAATGAGACTTCGTCGAAACGTCGCCAAGACACTTCCAATTTTACACGGGAGAAAACCCGAACAACCAAAGACCTATATAGAAACACCCGTGAAAACCTCAGAAAACAAATATATATATATATATATATATATATATATATATAATGCTTATTCCTCCTAATATTTACTCATATATATGTTTATACACTATATAATCTTTTTTGTATGATACTTATATATATTGCTGTGACAAAATAAATAAAATAAAAAAAAATAAAAATAATGAAAGGGAACATTAGGACAGGAACGGTAGGCACGCTTGTGCTGTTATGCACACCCCTTACAGACCTATCATAGCCAATACTAAGTGTCCAAAAGACAGAAGATAATAGTGGGTGGGGATTTGTTGAGAGTTCATGATCATTGTTTCGGATTTTGATTTAGAATGAAAATTTTGATGACCAATCAAAGGAAAACAATCTTCAATTTGATTTACATATTTACTAAAGAATACGGAGCTTGATAACAAGATCACTCCTCGTTCATGCATGGGAATTTTAAAAAAATCCCTCCCACATCAAAATACAGGTAGTCCTTGACTTACAACCACAATGGAGCTCAAAGTTTCTGTCGTTAAGTAAGACATTTGTTAAGTGAGTTTTGCCCCATTTTATGACCTTTCTCGCCACAATTAAGTGAATCATTTGTTAAGTTAGTAACACAGTTGTTAAGTGAATCTGTCACCCCTTTGAATTTGCTTGTCAGAAGGTTGCAACAGGTGATCACATGTCCCTGGGACACTTCAACTGTCATTAATATGAGTTAGTTGCCAAGCATCTGAATTTTGATCATGTGATCATGGGGATGTTCCAATGGTCATAAGTGTGATAAGTAACTTTTTTTCCAGTTATAACTTTGAATGGTCACTAAATGAACTGCTATAAGTTGAGGACTACCTGTAGACAGGGTAGTTTTGTTTTGCTTTGCTTTATAGTTTTCAAGTGTTTAGTGCTCAACTATTTCATTAATTTTGGTCATAATGCATGGAATTTGTATCTAATGTATGCCATCATGCATAAATTAACACTTTGTACATTCTTTCCATCACTAGAACAAGAGAAATAATTTTAAGGATTATATCTTCAGCTTTTCTATATGCACCCAGCTTTGGGATAACTCAATGTTTTCATTATGTTTACATTTGTGATGTTTGACACATTGTTATCTTCTAGTGATCTTTAATTTATGAGTGCTGAATAAGCTAGAAAGCACTATCTCTTCTGCATGCCATTGCAATATCTTTCGTCTTCAGGTAGTGAACTGTTTGACTTCTTTAACCTCTAATTGTCTTGCTAGTCCGGAGAGTCTTCGGGGTTTTAGAATCATTACTGTCTCATCTCTTTCGCATGAAATGTCATAAATCATAACTTTAAAATGCTACATTATCTCTTGAATGAAAATGAGAAAATAAGCTTAAGATCTGTTACCACCAAGTTTCTTTTCTAGTTAATATTTGAAGTAGAGCACATTATTTCTAGTGAAGTCTGATCTTAGGTAAAATAAAATTATGCACCACCAAAGAATCCTTATAAGTCACTTCATTGGAATCTTTATGTGTGGATGCTTGAATTACAATAAAATATAAATTACAGCCTCTGACTAGAGATGTATCATTTGTATAAAAATAAAAATCACAATGGCCAAAAAACAAGGTAGCTGAAGGTAGAAAATAAGGGTGTGTGTGGAGCTGTGGCAAATGTCCATCTTGCCAATAACGAAAGGGAAGAGCAGGGCAGGATGGAGACTGATGTGGGAATAGACAAGGAAGGCAGTTAGAATTTTAAACCTTTTTAAAACTCAGTATTTCCTTAGAAAATGGATACATTCATTTCTCCACAAAAGTTTTATGTGAGTCCGTTTGCAGAGAGTTGAATAGGACATTAACTTATATTTAGAATTCAAATGCCTATAGTTCCTCATTGTTATTTCCTTTTGAGAGTCCGCACCTTGATCATTCAACATGTCTTTCCAGATACAGATAGAATATTAGTTGTATGTTTTGGTTTGTCCCATAAGATAAACACTCAGTTACGTCGGTAATGAGAACAAAACAATTTCTCCCTCTCTCTCTCTCTCTCTCTCTCTCTCTCTCTCTCTCTCTCTCCTTCCCTCCTTCCCTCCTTCACTCCCTTCCCCCCTCCTCATAAATGGAAGACTTTGTTGTTGAAGCTTGTATCGAAGAAGGCAATTTAATCTGTCCAATCCCAAACAACTACAGTTAATCTGTGTGGATTTGTTAGGTTTACATATTGAAGAAATAATTACATATTATAAGAAATAACTGAAGCAAATATGTCCCTCTTCTATTTAAAAGAAGTATTATCAAATGTAAAATTGTATGAAAGTTGAGAAGTCTTTGCTCTCATATACTTGGAAAGATGCATTGGTATTTGTATAGGATTTGACAACTTGATGAGTATCCTTCAGAATTGCAATTTGTCTTGTAATTAGTCAAATTGTCTAGTCTAGAGACAACCTGTATCCAGAATTCTTGGAAAATATCAGATTGTCTACCTGTGGACCCCTGTAGTGCAATCTGTGCTATACATGTAGCACTGGATAGTATTATTACACTTTGCTTTGCTATTCTTTCTCCATCTTCTGGTCATGTGGATGTCACTAGAATGCTGGTATATTCTACAGTAGAATGCATGTACTATTATAATTTGAACATTGATCTATGAACAATAGCTCACAAGCTGTTCATTTATGAGTACTTATGCATATTCATGTTGTATATTTACTTTTGTTCAGGATCCTCTTGATTTTCTGACATGTCATTGAATTATTTAAGGGATCCTTTTCTTTAGTATAAATATGTTTCTGACATCTTCAGCATGTGTAATTGGTATTTATTCAGGCTGTGCAACAGCCTATATGGTGTACTAAAATGGTTCCAATCCCTGTATTGTTTTATTAGTGCCTTGAAGCTTTTTAACAGCATAACTTACAATAGAGCCCTAAAACAAGTTTACTCTAATGGAGATTACAGCTGAATTCCATTTTCTACTTTCTGATAATCATATCTCAGTTGGCAATCCTTTACAAATTCACAAGATGTTTTATAAGGTTGCTATTTTGAAGTATATTCTCACCTATCTTGGCAAATTTGATAAAATGACTAATTGGTGATCATTCTCCTCCTCCTCCTCCTCCTCCTCCTCCTCCTCCTCCTCCTCCTCCTCCAACACCACCACAACCATCACCTCCACCACCACCAGTACTACTACTACTACTACTTCCACTACTGTTACTTAATTGTCATCACCATCACCACCATGATCATCATTATCTGAAAATCATGGTAATACTCTGGTTTTCCACTGGGCAATGTTTTCTCATTTCTCTTTTAGTGGGAAGGAGAGATAAAAGATACGTGTCCTGGCATTTTGTTTCAGAACAAAAAATAAATAAAAACACTGAAAATAATTTATAGCACATCTGCTCAATCTGTCTTTCATACCCATACAAAAACAGTAGTTGTATTGATGGGATGATCCAAATTAAGAGGGCAGTGTGGAGAGAAATCACAATATTTTAAAAACATGGTTAATGTTTCCCTTTTTAGTCTATGTCTGATGTCCCATTTTTTAAAAATAATAAAAATTTATACATGTCAATTATTCCTATTTTGTAATATACTGGGTTTTTTTTTAAGCTAAGTGTATTAATCTTCTATTAGGCTCTTAGAGTTTGCCAAGTTTTTCAAAGATAGCAAGTCTTTTGTCCTAATGCCACTATATTCCACTTATTAGCAATTTCAATGTATACTTAAGATAAGTCAAACATTAACTTCTTTATAATTTATCTTGTCACATAGTCAAATCTTGTCAGAAATATAACAGTGAGGACTAGAACATTATTATTTTAAGAAAGAATACAACTGCTGAGATCTTTGACATTGCAGCATGCAGCTTGAGGACATCTGTTGTTATGTAGTTGTTACCACTGAGCTATACAACCTGCTATAAATTCTTCAGTCAATTTATTCTCTTCTTTGTTACTGTCACTGAAAAATAAACCTAGTCATATACAGTTGAGATGCAGCTGTGAAGAAAAAGAGGAGATGCTGATGTGTGTTGATGGAGAAATTCTCCATTTATTTTAATACATAATTTATTTAATTTATTACTTATGGGTTTTTTCCCCTATATTCTGCATAATGAAATCATATTGTTTCCCAGGGAATCTAGTATTCGAGGCTCAAGTGTATTTTCTGCTGCTATGTAGTTATATTGACACAGAATTAATGCAGATAGTTTGCTCTCAGATTGGAATTCATACAATATACCCTTGTTTGAGAGATCCTTATTCATTATATTCCATTCTTTTTCCATACTCTCTTATTGAAATGCCCCTTCAATCAATAATATATCATATCTTGACACTATCTTAGTGATGGATATAAAATTCTCTTTTCATTGCCATTGGCTTTTGAATGATAGATTTGCAGAGTTCTCAGGGCAAATTGAAGTAAGCCTTGAACTGAATCTCAGCAGGGATGCTAAATTATCCTTATTTAGAATAAATGTCTTTAAAAAAAACCACCACACATACCACTAATTCTTCTCAGAGACAGAATCTACAGGTGTCAATCAAGTCAGCTTTAGAGGCATCAGTACTGTCAATTTTAGGCTTGTTTCCTATTTGAGAGAAAGAATAGTAATGATATATAAAGCGAAACTTAGCACATTAGGGAAGAGAGAAGTTTACCCCCTAGATATATGTTTTGCTTTTGGGGATGAGTTAGCTTTGTGTGTGGCTAGTTTACCTTATAATCAGGTTGATTCCCTTGCTTGTTTATATTATGTTAAAATTAATAATCTGTTATCATTAACATTGTAAAATGGCAAACATTGCCTCTGAAGAGGTTCATCAAATCACAAGATTGCCATGCACGTGGCATCACCAAGATAGATTTAATGAATCTCAGCTTAGTGAACTAAGAGTGCAATACAAATTTTCATCTGAGCATCATTCCCCAATAAGGGACAAAATTTCCATTTCATCCAAAATAGTTAAGATTCACATAATTTACGTTAGTGTTGAATCCAAATTGACTGTATGCAAACGATGCAAATTCATGTAAAAGGAACATTGAAGTTTAACATACACCTTTTCTCCTGAATAATCTGTAAAAGAAGAAAATACTGTAATGCCACTATTCCAGGGGTGAAATCCAGCAGGTTCTGACAGATTCTGGAGAACTGGTAGCGGAAATTTTGAGTACTTCGGAGAACCAGCAAATGCCACCTCAGGCTGGTCCCAGAGTGGGGTGGGAATGGAAATTTTGCAATATCCTTCCCCCAGGAGTGGGGGCAGGGAATGGGGATTTTGCAGTATTCTTCCCGTGGAGTGGGGAGGGAATGGAGATTTTGCAATATCCTTTCCCAGCCATGCCCACCAAGCCATGCCCACAGAACCAGTAGTAAAAAAATTTGGATTTCACCACTGCACTATTCATTTTATTATCATATGCATCAAAGCCCTATGTGTGCACGTGTATGCTTTATATTATTTATATTTATTACATTTATGAGCCACTTTTCTGGTTTACAATGCAAATATACATACATACATACATACGTGTGTGTGTGTGTGTGTGTGTGTGTGTGGCGCCTTCTCTGACCAACTACTTCCAGCTTAAAGTCTCTCCATTTGGCCTCAATGCCAATAGACCCCAATTATGTAATGCACTTATTTGATACTTTTGTTCCAGTGTATATATTATATGCTATATACCCTGTTTTCCTCAAAATAAGACATCTCCTGATAATAAGCCCATTCGGGCTTTTGAGCGCATGGCAATAAGGCCAAGCGCTTATTTCAGGGTTCAAAAAAATATAAGACAGGGTCTTATTTTCAGGGAAACATGGTAGTTATATATTCCGTATGTGTGTGTGGATGGAGGAAGTAAGAGAGTCAGAATAAAAAAGTATTATTAGGGTTTTTTTTAATCCATTGCAGGAGGCCATGGAAGGCCTCTTCATTGTAAGTTACTGAATATAATCTACCCCTCTGTTCCAGTTTGTGTTGGTAAATCAAGGTTATTCAACTGAAAGAGAATGACTGGCCCACAGTTACCCAGCTGGTTCTTGCCTAAAGGAAGATTAGAACCTTCCTAGAATCTGGGATCCTAATCTAGTACCTTAACTACTACCCCATCCTGACTGTCACACAGAGAGTAAATTACTTTTGGTTCCTTTGGTTGATCATTTGCTCCCCACCCACCCACCTTTGGTTGTTTATTTATGCAAAGTGCTTCTGAAGGTAGTAAATTGAGGAAAGCTGCTATAGATTTCTCTGATAACAATAATAATCCCAAGTCTAGCACAGGTATGTTTATAACTCCTACCCTCAAAACGACTCTACTGAGCACTGCACACCAGAACAACTAGACACAAGAACAGTTTCTTCCTGAACGCCATCACTTTGTTAAACAAATAATTCCCTCAACACTGTCAAACTATTACTAAATCTGCACTACTATCAATCTTCTCATCGTTCCCATCACCCATCTCCTTCCACTTATGACTGTATGACTGTAACTTTGTTGCTTGTATCCTTACAATTTATATTGATATTGATTGTTTCCTGATTGCTTATTTGTACCCTATGAATATCATTAAGTGTTGTACCTTAAAATTCTTGATGATCTTTTCTTTTATGTACACTGAGAGCATCTGCACTAAGACAAATTCCTTGTGTGCCCAATCACACTTGGCCAATAAAAAAAAATTCTACTCTATTCTATCTCTAGTCTTTATAGATATATATGTGTGTATGTATATGTATGTGTGTGTGTGTGTGTGTGTGTGTGTGTGTGTGTATATATATATGTATGTATGTATGTAGGTCTTTGGTTATTCGGGTTTTCTCCCGCGTAAAATTGGAAGTGTCTTGGTGACGTTTCGACGAAGTCTCATTCGTCATCTTCAGGCTTCAGCGTGCTTCTGGGAGCAATGAAGCTCCCAGAAGCACGAAGTTGAAGCCTGAAGATGACGAATGAGACTTCGTCGAAATGTCGCCAAGACACTTCCAATTTTACGCGGGAGAAAACCCGAATAACCAAAGACCTACATACAAACACCCACGAAAACCTCAGAAAACAAATATATATATATTTAAATATATATATATATTTAACATAATTAGATAGATTATGTATGGTAATCTATCTGGTATTTCCCCTATTTTAAACAGAGGATTTGCAATTCTCAAAAGGCAATTCTCAAAAGGCAAAACTACGAGTAGCATCAGAAGTGGGATTATAAAATGAGATGCTTTTATAAAAAAAAAATGCAGATCTGAAAATGCTATTAGTTGTTTTCTAGGAAAATCAGAATATTCTTGAAATGATTTTAAAAATAAAACCAACAAAAAATAATGACCAAAACATATCTTCATAATCAGGTTAACATTGCCTATGTAGATATTTTGTTAATTTAATTAGCCATGAAACTATATTTATTTCATGAAAGCTTAAGCTGTGTTGGTGCAGTGGTTAAAATGCAGCATTGCAGGCTAACTCTGCCCATGCCAGAAGTTAGTTTCTTACTGGCTCAAGTTTCACTCAGCTTTCCATCCTTCCAACGTCATTAAAATGAGAACCCAGATTGTTGGGGGCAGTATGCTGATTCTGAAAACGGTTTAGAGAGTGCTGTATGAAGCAATATGTAAGTCTAAGGCCTATTACTATTAAGCATGAATAAAATGTTGAGTTACAAAGCTGAAACTATTATTTGCAAGTGTATTAGTCTTACTTTCTTTCTCCTTCAAGGAACCTAGCAAAATATTGTTCTGTATGTGAGTCTGGTTTATAATAACAATATTTTCATTCTTATAAAACATTTTCTAGGAATCTTCAGCTGTTAGTTGAACTATGCTAGTTAAAACAATTAATCCAGCTTTATCAAAAGCAAATTTCCTCTGCAATCCTTCATCCTCTGCTTCTTATGCTTTGATCCGGCATATTTATAATGTTTCAAACATTTGGAAGCTCTTGACATTATATTGTAATCATGTTGTCCTTATTAATGTTAATTTTTATTTCAGAAATCAAAAATTGCCACGTATGAGAAAATGTGGGCCTTTATGAATAGCAGAAGGCAGTCAGTGCTTGTCAAAGGCAATGAGGAAGGTATCCAACGTGTACTCACTTCTGATTATGCTTTCCTAATGGAGTCAACTACCATTGAGTTTGTTACACAGCGGAACTGTAACCTGACACAAATTGGAGGCCTGATAGATTCCAAAGGTTATGGGGTTGGAACTCCCATGGGTAGGTTGCACATCCTTTCTAATTTGCATTCATAATTGTAGTTGCAATGATAACAGATGTTTCCTAGATTGTTAGCCACTCAATCTGTGTAATAACATTGTGTCCTATTTATTTTAAATAGTATTTATATTGTTAGGGTAGAGTCCAAGTATTACTAGGATGATATGCTAATAGTACTGTAAGCTTTATGTATTTATTTTTCAACTGGAAGAATGTGATCTGTGCTAAGGAAACAAATTCCATTTATGGCTGTGTAAAAATATAAATACCATGTTAGCAGATGCATGTTTTTTTTAAAAAAAATAAAAAATAAAGATAACATTTTCCGGAAAAGAAAACTTTAATTAAACGTAATTGTAGATGACTCCTATGAATATATTTCTGGTTATTCAGTTTTTTTACTCTTTCCCCAGATGCCAAGTTTGACTAGTGAAGTATTATATTTGTAGAGTTACTTTCTGCTGGCAGTGAATATAAACCAGTGCTTGAAGAGCTTCCAAAATTATTGACTAATCTCTTTATATGTCTAGTTTTGGGCAAGCTAACCCTAACTGTTATTAGGTTTTATTATAGAGCATATTACCAATAGTCATTTGGGATGCAATTTGAGATATTATCAGTGTTCATCATGACCCTGCAGGGCTTTTCAAGGCACAATATCTCAAGTAGATTCCAGTATTTAGCAGTTCTCTTCTAACATCCCTAGACTTCAGTGCCTCAATTAAAGCAATAGTGGGAATAAGAAAACAGAAAATCATAGATGAACAATAGTCTTCCTGAAATTTTCCTTTTACCCTCAATATTTACATTATATTTCAACCAAGGTATAAGAAGCTTGGTTGAAAACTATTGACTTCAGAAGGTTAAAAATATAGAAATGGAAAGGCATCTTTCTTTTTCTTGTGCATAAGCTATCAGCCCTATCAAATAAGTTATATACAACTGCAATTGTCAGAAAAGTTTCATACTCGCTGAAGTTGTATAATGTCTATCAAAAACAAAATACCACAAATAAAAATATAGCTTTCCAGTATAATTGTATTGATCATTGAATCTATGGCTTCAAGGCCATCATTTAATTTCAAAATTTTGAACTGAAGCCAAGAACCTTTCATATTGCTTTTGGCAAGGAGTTCAGTTTTCTTCACGTTTTGGTCAAAATTCTATAAATGTTCTCTGGTGAAGTTCAATCTCAGTCTGAAAAGGATTTCTGTTATGTATTATCTTTTCTTATTCTTTTTCCAGTGTAATTATCTGTATTTCGCAAAGAAAGTGACATAGTGATTGGACAAAGTGGGTGATAGTTTGCATGTATATGCAGTTGTGATTAGATCTGCTTGCTTAATTTAGTTAAATTATTGTCAGTAGTGTCTTGCACATATTAGAAATATTATGTATTGCTACAGTTGTTGCTGTTGTTATTGCGGCTTTTCCACCTAAACTTGAAAAGTCCCCTATCTACGATTCTAGAGCATTGTTGTTAATCAGCTTTGACACTATGGACCTAGATAATCAGGTCTAAGTCAGTGTAAGACAATTTCCTGGGTTCCTCTGGTTACTGTTGGGGAATATTTTTCTTCTTTTATTTCAGTCAGCCAAATAGCACATGATTAAAGTGCACTTTGGAATTAGCTCATTTTGAAGGCTTGTCTTTTTCATCTTAATTCATCAGGCAGAGTATCTCGAAAGAGGTATTTCACACTCTGCTCCTTTAAATTAAAGGCTTTGCCACCCAAAAGGGGTTTCAAACAATAATTTATGATCCACAGCTTCATACTGTATTCTGCTCAGAATGTGACTTCATGAATTATTGATATTTACCCAGTCCATTAATGAGTGCATTATAATGCTGCTGTTCTACCTTGGTGTGCAGAATCCTTGCTTTGAGTAGACTTTGAATCTACCATATTTAATTGCCAGGCAATGGCCAGTAATAAACTGTTTAGCTTATTCAGTCTGTTACCTCTTGGGAGTGATTTTGATCTTTATGTTCTTATGGCACTGAATTGTACAAAGCCAGTATTGCCTTTCCAAAAAATTCATTTCATTCTTTACCAGTGCAAAGAATTATGTACTTTATATTCTTGTTGAACATTTTCAAGCTTATCCCTCCAATGGGATGTAGTTTCTCTTAAGCTGGGTGATACAGAGCAGGGTGGGATTTTTTTTTTGAGGGGGGGAAGTGTTATTCTGTTCCATTCTTTATTCTGCAATTAGAGAGGATGCTCTAAAAACAGTAATTTTGAAATTCTAAGAAAATTTTCCAAAATTTGTAACTTACACTCATGCACATACACATGCCTATTAATTGAATATGCAGTCTAAATTATGCATCCATGGGAAAATTTTGACATTAGGATGCAGCAGCATAGATGACGGTAACAAAGGTAAGTAGCAAAGATCAATTCTCAACAAAATTTTTTGGATGCTCTCAGCTGAAGGAAATTTTTTTGGATGCTCTCAGCTGAAGGAAAGCTCTACTCATTATTGGTAGATGATATAGTATTGGGGCTGAAAGGCTGAGCTGTGAAATTGAAAGTCTCCAGTACAGCTACTAACTACAGACATATTGCGCTTGCTACTACCCTGTACCCTACACTACTTTATCTGAAAATTAGAAATAATAGTACAGATTTGCCTCTGAATATTGTTATACTCTTCCCTTTTTAAACAATGTAAAGCCTATGAAGTTCCTCAAATGCCAAAATTAAAAAGGGCCAACATTCTTCTTGGACTTTGATAAATCCTGGGAAGAGCAGAAATTCACATTCCTTAATCCAAATTCTATTCTAAAGAGAGAAAATGGCAGGAGATTTTAACCAACTAAAATATTTGAGTAACTCTAAAATATTTGAGTATAGTATTATGCAACTTTTTGTGGATCTCTTTGAGGCTTTTCATATAGCAATAGCACTTAGACTTATATACCGCTTCACAGTGCTTTACAGCCCTCTCTAAGTTGTTTACAGAGTCAGCATATTGCCCTCAACAACCTGGGCCCTCATATCATATCATGAAATAAAACATCTTTATGGACTAGCTCCAGGAATTAAGAGTTGGGGACTCTTGTATGTGGCGGTTTTCTTGTTGGGAAACAAGTAACAGGAAATAGCATTAGGAGACTGTGGAATGGCTTCCAAGCAGTCTTATTGTAGAGCATTCTGAAACCAACATGTTGTCAGGATTAAGTATTTATACGAAGTTGATAAATACAGTCACTACAGTATTATTGACAGATGTCACCAGTAGATTAATGATATCAAGCTGTATTAGATTGCATTCAAGAGAGACAATGTGTAGTTAAAAAAGATTTTCAGTAAAGTAAATGGGGAGGAAGAAACTAACCCTCTACAGGGCAAAAGGATAATGAGTAAAGTGATCCCCAGATCTGATGATTAGGGAATTGCCTGTTCTGGGTGAGTTGCATATCTACTAAGGGAACAGGCTTACAATTATGAAGCTCCTGGATTCATCATTATCACAGGAATCCCAGGTGATAATTTTGGCTAAGATCAATAATGATCAATTCAAGTTTATATTTCAGATATGTTGCTTATCTAATAAGGATAGCTTGGCCATACTAATCCAACCTCAAACTGATAATGAAGTCCCTGTGAGTCTGCCATTGAAATTGGCTAGAAGCTACATAGTAACTTTGCTCACTTGTCTTATGGTGAACATACATCATACCAATGTAGTTGGATCTACATGTATTGCTCTAGCGTATAAATCCATGAAGAACTTGAACTGTATTTTCCTAACACAATGGATTTAGCCTTTTCATCCTTCCACATATTTCTACTCATTGGAAGACATTCTGCTTTAATTTCTTTCTGGTACCCTTTCTGGAATGGGCCTTCTCTGCAATGGTATCTACCTTATTGAATAACCTCCCCTATGTGAGAATTCAGATTGGGAATAACTATACATTTCTACTTTTCTAGAAACTCAGCCTGGGTTAGGAGCTAGTTAATAGAAGAAACGTCTACAGACTTGATGCTGCTAAATTAACTGCTGTATTGTAGACAAACAATAAGTCACGTATGCATTCAAAACTTCAGTCTGATAGAGCCAAGCCCCTCCCGCCAGACACTAGAGCTTGAGACTGTTCCTCCTACCTATCAAGCCAATGTATACTTTGCCATTCATTTCCAAGTTTTAAAAATGGAATGCACTGGCTTTACACAATAGCACTATCTGATTTGAAAAGGATTAGTTCCTATATAAACTAACATATGTCTTTAAACCCTTTTATGTTATTACAAATCCTTTTATGGTATTACAAATCCATTCTATATTTTTTATTTATCCATTCTATATATATATATATATATGGAGAGAGAGAGAGAGAGAGAGAGAGTATAATAATCCATCTTCTATTAAACAGTGTGTTGTCTGGGTACAAATATCCTTGTGCAGTAATAATCGAAGTTTATAACAATATTCCTTACATTAATATTAATTCTCTAATTTTACAATACTAATATTAAACATAATAAATATATTCACTTCTCCCTCTTAACATAGCTTCTAATAAGAATATAATAGTAATTATAGTAATTATAATCATCATGTTTTCTGTCTTAACATATTTTCTACATTTCATTAATCTTCTTTTTTCCCCTATTTCTAACTTCCGTTTTTATTTTCTAACCATCAATAAAATCATTCCCATGTCGTGTAGTATTCAGTTTGTTCTTTCTCCTTAATTGCAAGTATTAATCTATTCATTTCTGCACATTCTAATATTTTCCTAATCACATTCTCATCTGTAGGGAACTCTTCACTTCTCTGATATATTTTTGATGAATTATTAAAGCCACCAGAGAAGATTGCAAATGGTGAGGACATGATCGCAGGCACTTGGCAACCTGTCGTAAATATGAACATGTTACCAAACATCTAAAATGCAGTTGTGTGACTAGGGAGAGAACAATGCAACAGTTTTCAGTAATTGATAAATTGTATTGGAAAGTTTTCTCTAGTGTGAGAGCAGCTAAGGAAAGGCAATCCAAAATGCTCATATGTTGAGCATTTCAAACAGCACAAAGCTGAATGGAGTAATAATTTTGTCCTAATTTAAGGTCTTCAGAGTCCATTAGGCAGAAGTGCTACTATTTGTATTTTTTTTTTGTATGGAAATGGCTTGGGCTTGAAGGAGGGGTGAAATCCAGCAGGTTCTGACAGGTTCTGGACAACCGGTAGCGGAAATTTTGAGTAGTTCAGAGAACTGGCAAATATCACTTCTGGCTGGCCCCAGAATGGGAAGGGAATGGAGATTTTGCAATATCCTTCCTCAGGAGTGGGGAGGGAATGGGGATTTTGCAGTATCCTTCTCCTACCATGCCCACCAAGCCAAACCACACCCACCAAGCCACGCCCACAGAACCGGTAGTAAAAAAAATTGGATTTCACCACTGGCTTGAAGGGTTCTTCATTCCTATTTAGCAGGGTTGTATTGTATTGCATTGTGTTGTGTTGTGCTGTATTGTATTGTATGACAGTAACCGATATACTGATTTTTGTCTTAAGACCAAACTACACAGTTGATGCCTTTCTGAAAAATAAATCAAACTTAATAGCTGCTTCCGTTATAGAAGAACAGTATTGAAAAAAAAAGTTTCCTCAGAGAAAAGCAAACGCTCTTACCTCTTATAGGGTTTTTAGTAAAAAACACTTTCATTTTCTGATATGTAAGAGTACATGTCTATAATCTGATATCATTTGCAGTTTTCTTTAATACATGTGAAGCAGCCAGGTGTATATGTTAGAAACCGTTGAAAAGTAAATATGTCAAATCCTGCAAACTGCCTCTTCCCAAAATATATCTTTCTTTCATCAAAGCTGTTATTTGGCATTTTTGTCACTTGCATGTGTATGTGTGTGTATACACAAGTGACAAAAATGCCAAAATATATAAATGTGATTCTCTGGTTCAACCATACTGTTCATTTTTACTGAAATGTATTTTAAACTGAAAGCCATTACTCTAATCTCATGTATAAATACAATCCAGGCATTAAATATTCATTAAATCTTAATTATAATAGCATAAAATTCCCCTGTGCTTTTTTTTTTCTGAAAATGTGAGTTATCCTAGATTTAATTAAGGAGGTTGGGGAGTCAGAAAGGAATCTTGGGTGGCGAGGGAGCCCAAGAGCAGAGTTATAATATTTCTTATTGTATCTATAAAAATCAGGCAAAGGAAAAGGCCAGTTGGGGATGTAAAAGCCTTTATAAATGACACATGATAGAAAAGTGCAAAAAATGCACAGCACTTACATTCCTAATTTCAGTTCCTGAGAGATTGTTGCAACTGTTTCTCAAACTAATTTGAAAGCAATAGAAAGAAAATGTAATTGCAGTAATGCCATTGCTTAAGCAACTGGGAACATTGTCACAATTGTGAACATGCGCACCCAAAACACCTGGGTGCATAATTTTGTTGCATTTGGGGAGAAGAAAGCAACTGAACATCTGTATCATTTTACTCTAGCACATAGGCTGCAAGCCAGTCAGCCATTAAATGCATCATATAAAGGCATAAATGAATAGGCTGGATCCCATCCACTATTCTCTGTTCTTCTAAATGGGAAATGGGCATGAATAGAATTAGAGCAAGATTCTACACTAAACTAGAAAACTGGAACTGCATTTGTAACAATTCAATGAAATTAGAAAAAATATGGTTCAAAGTCTACAAAGTACTATTTTTATGAGACAATGCCTTTGATTAACACCTTGAATTAAAAGGCTACTTGCAACCAAATCTGTTTCTCAAGATACAACCAGCCTTCTATGCAGGATACTCCATTCCATTCTGTTCTCCATTTCTTTCTTTCATAGCAGCCTGTCAGCACTCTGAGGCCCCTGAGTATTCTTATTCCTCATTAAGTAGTTATGGTACAGTGATCTTCTTAGGTTGGCTTTAATATTATTATGGATTGTAGGAATTCCTACAATCTTAATGATACCTCCCACTTGAAGAAAAGCAGTGCCACTCTGGTTATCTAAGACTCTGGAGTCAAAAGTAAATTTAATTTTAGTATACACACAGCCATTGTTTTTCTTGTCAAGTACAAAACATATTCCTTCTTCAAAATTTTCTAAAAGAAATAATGTACAGTAGGTACAAGTTTGAGATCTAGTTTCCCCTACCAGACTTCCTTCTACATTTTTCAGACAGTATTTAAATTCTTCCTTGGACTGGAGTGTGCAAACTTGGCAGATGAGAGATACATATAATTGGGGTGAAAGTTATAATGGAGAGATAATGTCAAATACATAGATATTTTTGAGATTTTCTATAGTTTTTCATTTTGTTGTTGTCTGTGTTGGGGTGAGTTTCTCTATACTTTTAATTTTCTAAGAAAGTTATGAGAAAGGTATGAGAAAGTTCATCCATGCAACATGGATATGTTACTGCCAAATTTTGGCAATTATATCTCTGCAATTATATATCTTTTCTAAGGTACACAGCAGCCAATTTTGACCCTGAAGAATGCGTACCAACCTGGATAAAGTAATTCAGAATGAATTAAAAAATGACAAGTTATAATTCCTTTTGCACAATTCCTACCATTTTCTATGATTTTTGGAATCTGGAAACATAAAACAAGTTTGAATACACTCTCAAATTTTTCATCGAATAATATCAGATAATTTTTCAGAGCTATTAAGTAATACCTAATAATGTTTTACACATTTTCCTTTTGTTTTTACATTACAGAAACATTCTCTTCCTCTCAAATGTCTTTAACTATTTGCTTAAGATTTTTTTATCATTTTAATAGATCAACAGATGTTTTAATATATTTTTGAAACTGAACATACTTGTGAAATGGAGAGGAGAAGATTTCTAACTTTATGTGTGAACTAAAAAAAAGAGTTGGATTTCCTCTTTTAAATTGACACTTGTAAATTGCTATCTGATAAAAGAGAGGCTGTCCTTTTTTTTCTGACTAGATCAAATATAATAGAATATAATCTGAGGAAAGAGACAAAGTGACCAAACCTCCATATGTACTGGGGGTTTTTTCTGACACACATGCATTTCATGAAATCTATTCAGTCTCCTATCTCTTCACCCTGATATTGCATATTACTTCAGAAATCAATAAGTTCTAAAGCAAAAAATAGTTTTTCACATATGTTTCTCTGGGGGAAAAAATGTCATGTTTTAATAATGTATTTGTCCTCTTCAGCAACTTAAAATATATTGCAAACACATTTAAGCTACAAAAACATAAACAGCTCTGCATCAATTTTCTGCCTCCTAATGTTAGCATGAAGACAAATGGAATGGTTGCTACAGTCAGATCTCAGATCCAATGCTCAAGAGTGTTATACATAGAACTCTGATAAATAGTGTTTACATGTAACATGATGGATCTAGGAAAAACAGAGCATTGCTTAGCTGCCTTGTTTAAAAAATGTTCAAAGATGAATACACATAATGGTGGAAGATTAAAATTAAGATATCAGTCTATATAGATTTTTAGACTCATGGTATCAAATATAGTCGCAAACTAAGCAGTAGCAAGTTTGGTCTTATATATCTTTTTTTCTCTTTACACGACCAAAACAGATAAGAGTTCCCAGTTCTTATCATTAACATTTATTATTTTTATGCATGGTCAATTGAGGCTACCATAAATCAAATGAATATTTGTAGCAGTTACAATTTTAAAGCATTTTCCAGTGAAATTTGTAGTTATCATAAAGGTGGACAAGAGAAGCAAACAGAAGTCAAAAGTTGTATTGTTGACTTGTACTCCATTATAAGTGTAAAATTGTGCCTTGTCATTAGTAACTCATTCACACTTTAGACTGATCACTGCAATGTGCTCTATATTGGGTTACCTCTATAGACTATCCACAACTGTGATGGATAGAGAAGACATAGTGACATTGGCTCCCATTCTTCCTGATTTTCCATAAAGCTGGCTCTGCCAGTTGGCTTGGGGTCCCAATGGGAAAATTTCACACTGGCAGTAGTTGAACTAATAGCAGTTCCCTCCCCCCCATATATTCTCCTCCCTCCCCATTGTTAGTTATATCTTGTATATATTTGGACTTTCAATATGATTTTATATATTTATGGTTCATCTTAATGTTGTAAGCTGCCCAGAATTGCCTTGTTATGAGATAGGTGGCAAACAAATTTAATAAATAAATAGACATATACACACATACATACGGTATGTATATACACACATATGTATGTATGCACGCACATTCACACGCACATACAAATATATACGAAACATTAATTACAAATATGCTCATCTTTCCCTCTGTCATGTTATTTTTATGTAGCCTACAAGCTTTCTAAAAAGAACTATAATACACCAACACGAATCAAAACAATATTCATCTGTCATTGTTAATGGTAGTGAATCCGTTTACAAACAAAGATAAAGAATGAGACAAACTATCCTCTGAAATATGATAAGGACTCATTTGTGGACCCTAGAGTGCCAAAATGATGGGTAGAGTATTTTGGAGCCGTTTTAATTTTATTTGGGAAAGAGCAGTTCTGTCTCATTTAACATTTCAGGATTAAGTGGAACAATTTGAAATGCAAGTCTGATTTTGACAAATGTGGACTGTTATCCACAGTGGCAGGCTTATGTAATTATACATTTTTTGGTAGAATCTGAATTCTAAGGGACCTATAGGTCATTCCATCCTATATCCTACCCATTGCAAGAACCCACTAAATCTTTTTCAACAAATCTAGCTCCAGTTTGAAGACCTTTAGTGTGGCAGAGTACATTACTGCTGTAGATAGACTGCTCCAACAATTAACATCTCCTTCTGTCAGAAAGTTCCTCCCAGTATTCAAGTTGAATCTCTTTTCTATTAATTTCAACTGATTGGCCTTTAAACTACTATTGAGTTTCAACAAAGAATATGTCCTCTGTCTCTTGTGCATGACAGCCTTTTACGTGTAGACCTTTATCATCTACTGGCATAAAGCTATAGATATCATATATACCTATATATTCCTGTGCACCTTGCTTCATTTCTTGCCATCTTTGTTAATTGCAGATCAATTTAATATTAACAGTCATTATTTTAATATTTTAATGTTTTATCTATGACTATCATTAAGTGTTGTAAATGTTGTACCTTGATGACGGTATTTTTTCTTTTATGTACACTGAGAGCATATGCACCAAGACAAATTCCTTGTGTGTCCAATCACACCTGGCCAATAAAAGTTCTATTCTATTCTATCTTATTGCATTTACATGATTATAACATGCCTAGAGTCCCCTCTTAGTGAGATGGGTGGCATATACATTTAATAATTAATAGATGACTAAAAGGAAGACTTTATTCTTTTGTTCTTTTATCCTTTTCTTAGTTCCTTTAAACATTCTTCATAGGATTTAGCTTCCAGACCCTTTATCATCATGGTTACTTCTTTGTGATCCAATGGCACCTTCTCCATATCCCTTTTAAAGTATTTAGAATGTTGCTGCATTCTGACTTGAATGCAGTGCTTTTACTAATGCAGCCCAATATTTCATTGGTCTTCTAAGCTGCTGCCTATTAATAATCAGCTAGTGGTTTATTAGAATCTCTAAATCATGTGCAGTGCTGTCAAGCAGATCTTTTCAATCCTGCATCTATGCACATGATTTTTGTTGCTTAAATGCAGGACCTAAAACTTACCACTATTGAGTCCCATCTTTGACCCAGTGTTAAAGCATCTACCTAGAATTGTGATGTTCTCTATGACATTAATCTTGCAAATTTGATCAATATTCCTTCCACTCCTTTCCCTGGAGGTGCTGAAAAGGGTGAAATCTATCAGGTTCTACTAGATGTTTTAAAGCTTTAAAACATGGCAGATACTGAAAGTAAAACAACATTAAAGTAGAATCAAGAGCCTCTTTTAGGAAAGGAGATCTCCATTAATAATCAGCTCCCTCTTATTTACCCTGCAGTTCAGGAAATATGGCTGAGTAGGATCTGGATATCAGGGAGATGATATTCCTTTCTGGCAGTAAATCAAGAGTGGGCAACCCTTGACCCACACAGGAATGCGGGCACACATAGGAACACCGGAAACTGAAAGAGCAGTTCCGGTATGCTTGTGCACACCAGGAAGCCGAGCTTCCGGTTTCCAGCATGCACATGCATGCCAGTCACCTAGCCTTCTGGTTTCTGGTGCGCATGCACACAAAGACCAGCTGGCCGGCAGACATGGGCACACCAGAACCCGGAAGAGCAATGGGCGATGTCTGGTATGCCTGGAGAGATGGCTCTGTGTGCCACTTCTGGCATGCATGCCATAGGTTCACCATCACTGCTATATAGTATAATCATTGTTTTGGTAGTGTGTGTGTGTGGGGAGAGGGGGGAATCTAGATTGCATTCTATTGACATATGCAGTACTATGCTATGCAGCAACAAACATGTCTGATACCAGTGCAAAATAATTTCCTGTGTAATGCTAGACATATTTACTCAGAGGTAAATTCCCTGTGTCCAGTAGTGGCTAAAAGCTATAAGCAGAAGTGATTTGCTTTACTCATCCCTGCATAGTAAACTTTTACACCAGTGTTTTTCAACCTTGGCAACTTTAAACAATGTGGGCTTCAATTCCCAGAATTCCCCAGTCAGCCACACTGGATCAATAGTATCTTCTTCCACTGTTAACCAAATACAGCAATAATTTTTCTTTAATATGTTTGTAAAAAGGAAGAATCTCCTCTATGGATGCTGGTGGCAAGGAAGCAGTGGCAATGAGGTCAAAGACATACATGATTTGCATTTTCCAATGTAGCCTGTTTCCTCCAATTTCAGGGAGAGAGAGTTTTCTGTTTCTACTGAAGAAGAACATTGAAGTATGTAGTCATTTCCTACATATGGAAATAGAGAGAAGCACTATCTCATCTTTCTTAATATTTCCTGCTGGATAAAAGAACCACTGGAGGCAAAGTACATTTCAATATACCTTATGGTGGATTCAAACATAGAAAAGGGGAAACCACCTCTTAGGGACTGTATTTATATTAAAAATCACATGTCCTGCATTCGCTCTTGAAAAGCAGGACCATGAAGAATGAACCCCCAATGGGCTTTAGCATAAAGGGAATTCTTTTTTCCAAAATAGTCAAAGTTTCCTATCAAATGAGACTTCTTGTGCCAGTAGACACACTTCAGTAATGTTCTGCCAGAAACCATGCTTTTAAGAATCTTCTTTGGTAATTTATGCTCTCCATCTTCTATCCTGCAGGGTCTCCCTACAGAGACAAGATAACTATAGCCATTCTTCACTTGCAAGAGGAAGGCAAGCTGCACATGATGAAGGAGAAATGGTGGCGAGGAAATGGTTGTCCAGAAGAGGAAAGCAAAGATGCCAGTGCCCTTGGAGTACAAAACATTGGTGGCATCTTCATTGTTTTGGCGGCAGGATTGGTACTTTCCGTCTTTGTGGCAGTGGGGGAGTTTTTGTACAAATCCAAAAAAAATGCTCAGTTGGAGAAGGTAAATATTGCCCTTTTCACATTTAATTCTGCAATTATGGTCTAGTCAGAATCTCTTGGGCAACCAACCGAAAAGCCATTCTGATGTCTTTCATAGTTTCGCTCACATCATTAAAGTTCTTAGGGAATGAGAACTGAAGTTTTCATCTTTACAACTTTTAATGTGTCGTCAATATTTTTAATTGTAGCCAGCTTTCAGGACAAGTGACTATTTCTCCTCTTATTCAAGCTTGAAAAAAGACTCCTTTTTACTCCTGGAAGTTCACTGCAGTTAATTTTATGGATGAAGAAGAAAGTGAAATCTGTTAATTGGAAACAAAATTAACCTTCTACAGATAGAGCTGGGTATTAACTGAAACAACTTTCTATCAGTCCAAAGTCAGAAGTCTAAAAAGCATCTTTCTCTTTGTCCTTATTGGAAGATGTTTACTCTTCAACATATGATGATAGCATCTGGAAAAGCATTAAGTCAATATATTAAGGATTTACTATTGATTATGATTTTATCATTTTATCATCTGTACCTTGGACAGATTCCAATTTTAAAATGTAAATTTTTGAACTTATTTGATACTGGATCAACAACTGGATGGCTGATTACTTTTTCAAAGAGACAAAAGCATCCATAGAAGTTTTATTTCAGTACTTATCTGTATATATGTAATACGTAAAATGAGCAAACATGTCTTTTATTTATATGGATTGCTATGAATATACATTTAAAAACAGGGAGAAAATATGTTTTGCACAGCTGAGGAGCTTGTGACCTCCTTAAATGCATATTTTGGCACTACTATTATTAAAATATATAGTAAATCCATACAATCACACACAAAGTATATATTTCTTTTGCAGATGCTATGCTTAATAGTTCTCATAATTTTTAACATTTTGGGGACTTCTGAATTTGCACTTGTAGATTAATCCTATTTTTACCACATTTATTTAGTATGCAGTTATACCTAGTTCACTGGTGTAAGTGTGTATAGTTCACTATCTAGTTTTTTTCATTAGTAACACATATATTATTTTTTCAAAGTTCTGTTAGAATAAATATTTATATTAAGTTTTTTTTTAAACAAAAACAATGGATGAGGTCACAAGTTCCTTATCAATTCTTTGAATATGTATGTGTTTCACTAAATTATGGTATGGGTGAAAATTTAGTTTTTTGCTAATTATGGGGATGAATTCATTCTGTCAAGATAGTTTTGAAGTTTTTAACAATTAAAATGAACTTTTCTTTTAGAAAATGGACTTCAGTCATGAATGTATACATCATAATGGCTTTATCCTTTTTTAAAACAATATGTCAGAAATGAGTGATTGTTTTGTATTCTTGGTCTGTATTTTTTTTATAAAAACTATTTTTATTTATATATAAACATTTTATTGTGAGTTTTGTAATACAGTTGAAGTTGCATTTAAATTGCTTAGATGCAGCTTTAGTTGATTTATGAGAATATGATGTGAACAGCATGACTTATCTTCCTAAGCATTGAATGTATATGCGTATATATATATATATATATATATATATATATATATATATATATATATATATATATATATATATGATTTTTACAATGATTTAATATTACAACTCAGTTCATATATTAAGCAATCTTGAATTGTTCAAATACCTGTAATATTGCGCTGATCTATTTTCATTTATGGTACACAATGATCTACATGTATGTGTTTTCTATATGGAGATATAATAGTGGGAAATTATGGCTGTGCATATGATAGATTCTACCTTAAAACTGAGCCTTGGTTTTAATAATTTGAATGAAAAGGAATAGAGGACAGGGAGTTATGTGCCAAATCCAGTTCAAAGACTTACTAAATGCTGTTCTTCTCTTTCACTGCTGGTGATCACATGTTCCACCTACATATTTAAAGGAAAGTTCTACACAGCTTTAAGTGACCATACATAGAACCTCTTTGAGTTAGAAACCCAGATGATGATGATAATGATGATGATGATGATGATGATGGTGATGGTGATATAAGATTTAAATTCCATCTCAGATAAGCTAGAAGTATTCATAATTATTGGGAGGTTGGCATTCTAAACATTTTCAGTTTAGTGGAGGTAGATACCTACTTGAGTTCTTCATATTGAACATCACTGGAGTGAAGATGATGGAAGCATTATAAGCTAGTGGAAGTACAAATTTCTGCCCCAATGCATTTCAGCTGAATGCCTAACATGGATTATGCCCTCCTGATTTATAAAAACCTACATGATGCATATTATTAAGACAACACAACACTGTGGATCAGTTCAGAAAATGTGCAACAGTGTGCAAGTGAATGAAAACGTACTACTTCTTTATAACACTTTTAAGTTGCTGTGTGTGTTTGTGTGTTAATGGAATTGGGAGCTGCTCTGGGCAGCTGTTCAAAAAATTTACAGTAATATGTTATGTTTGTATCACCATGTACCACGAAACACATTCTTGGAATCACATTTGAAGTACTGCACAGCTTACCGTATAAGATCTTCATTCTAGAGGCATGTTGTACTGTGTGCATTTTCATTTTTTTGTTTTATCGTTAGAGATTTGTCTTTGTTTAATTCAAAGGCTATTTCTTAGCATATAACCTAAGCATGACAATATATTGAGCTGATTCTGAGACTCAGTGATGACTATTTTAAAAATGAATAGCCACTGCTTATTTTATTGATGAGGTTACAAGGCAATGCCAGTCTGTAGCAATATAATCAATCAAAAATTTTGTGGCACTTTAAGGGCTATAGAGGATTGTTTGGCCCACAGTTTCATCAGACGTACAAATCAGACTATCTAAACAACTTCTTGCCACTCTGAATTCTATGAGAAGGCACTTTCAAAGTGCCTATGGGCAGGGGTGGGTTCTACTTACCTTTACTACTGGTTTGCAATGGGAGCGCGAGCGCGCTTCGCTCACGTATGCGTCTGCAGAGACACAGAAGCTTCTGCACACGTGCAGATCGCCAAATATGACATCAGGGCAGATGGGCAGAGCCTCCCGCCGCTTTTACTACCGGTTCGCAAGAACCAGAGAGAACCAGGAACAACCCACCACTGCCTGTAGAGAAGCAGACCCAGGTGAATAAATTCTCAGTTTTTAAGTTAATGATTTCCTTACATTCTCATGAAAAGAATTCCAGAAGTAAATAATTGGATTGATCCTACCAGCTCTTTTTCTTTAAATAATTGAATCGGCTATGTCAAGCTGTTAGCTGCCGATCATTAAGTCATTAGCAGCTGATCATATGAATGCAGCCATTGCTAGGAAGAAGATGTTTGTAACTTTACTCCTTGATAACATATATCAAGTGGTTTGGGCCTTATATGGTCAGAAATATTTCTCATTTGATGACTTTGTCACTGCAGAAGGTTGTGGATGTAATTCACTTTTTGGTGCTAAATCACAATTCCCGATGTCAAATGGATTTATGCTGCTGTCTCTCACCTTTTCTTAGATCAGCAGAGGTCTTGAGGAATAGCAAAGTGCATTGCTTTTCTCTTCTCCCACAGGTGCTCCTGTTGTCATCCTCACCATCACCTTAATTTAATAATACTGTGGAAGAGTTTAGTTTAAAAATGATCATTGCATCTGTTTTCAGTCTGTTTATCAAGTGAATAATGATGTCTCATTCTCTGAAGGCTATACTATGTCACTTTTTGATTTGGTCTCATCCATATTTCTCTGAAGCATCGATTTTTTTTAAAAAAAATCCCCCTTTTCCAAATAGTCATCAAATTATGTGTTCTATGTGTGAACACATAAGTAGATACAATAATATGTAAATGATCTGTATAGCACCAAATATTCAGTTTGAAAGTATATTAATGAAATCTTTAGGAGCAAGAAGAAAGGAAACTCAGATATGCACCAAATAAATAAACAAACAAAAATGAATTGGTGAAATATGAATTGATATATTGCTATTGTAATGCAATGCAGCTACAAATACACGTTCTAGATTTTCTTAATCTAGGAAAGTTTTGAAAACCATACAAACAGTGATTACCTTCAATATCTATGATTTGTGTTCTGAAAGACACCTTCTTTGTACATGGAATATATATATATTATATATTATTTTTAAAGAGAAAGGCATATGTACTTGATCAGAGTAAATTTGTTAAACCAAACCATCATTCTAATATTGATTTCAGCAGTCTTATTTCTATGAAATCGTCACAAAATACCCAGACCGAAAGCACTCAAGTAATTTTGGAGATTTACATTTATTGTTATCATTATTATTCTTTTTCTTTAATCAGTTCTTGAATTAGAAAAGATCAAAGGAAACTTGGGCCATCTTCTATGCTGTTTTTGTAACTAGGTTACAATTTAGCAAAATTGGCAGTCCTTGTGTTTTGATTTCACTAAGACCCCCTCCTTTTTTCCCCATAAATCAAATATGGATGAACAAATAAAGCTATGTCTAACAAATAATATATATCTTTGAGAATGCTTTAGGATGAATATACGACAATAACCATTTTTTTGTGTGGGTTGAAAGTTAATATAGAAACACAAAATACATGCCTGGCCTGATTTCTTTTTTTAAATGTTCACTCCTTGTGTTCATATTTTCTAATATTCAGCATCTTAGTGAATACAAGTGAATGTGTGTGCGTGTATACATCTATATATACAGTACATCTATACATATAGATATACATGCATACAAAAATACCAGATACAAAGATATTTAATGGCTTTTGATTTTGTTTTGGTTTTTTTATGCATTCAAATACTTTTTGACTTCTGGAAACTGATCTAATCTCTGAACTTTTCTTGGCAAGGCTTTTCAGAAGTGATTTGCTCTTACATCTTATCTAGGGCTGAGAGAGTTACTGGCCCAAGGTCACCTCGCTGGCTTAGTGCCTAAAGTGGGACTAGAACTTATGAACTCCTGGCTTCTAGCTACTTACCATATTTTTTGAACTATAAGACACACCAGAGTATAAGATGCACGTTAGTTTTTGGAGAGGAATATAAGAAAAAAGCTAATTGGCGGGTGGATGGCCTCCCGGAATACCCCCATCAGCTGTTCCCAGAGGTGAGCTTTAGCAACAGGTTCGTTGGTTGTGAGCTCTGCGCCTTGCTTTTTTTTCAGCCTCTGAAACCTCTGGGTGGTTTCAGAGGCTGGGCGGGGCTAGGCGGGGCTACATTCGGTGTACAAGACACACCCAAATTTTCACCCTCTTTTAGGGGGGAAAAAAGGTGTGTCTTATAGTCCAAAAAATATGGTAACCACTACACCAAACTGACTGTCCTGTAAATTTATTAGCTTTATCTTAAATTATGTTCTCTTAGATAATTACATTGTTTAAGTTATAAACTAGCATAATTTTTATTACAGGAAGCTTGATTCTGATGCTTACTTCCTTATACAATCTTCAAATATTATATTTATTAAGGTTTAAAGAACTGACTGTTCCTTATTAACATAAAAAACAGATATCAGCTGAGGCAACGCTGCTTTGAAGTTCTAGTATAAGAAATGAGTAGAAAATACAGCCATGGAACTTATCAAACATCAAAGGAAAATGTCTAAGTTGGTCTTTTTGATTTTTGACCTTTAGTTGAAATACTACATTGGATTCTCTTGGCTTTCATTGGAGCCAAGGAGCACACTTGAAAACTACTTCAAATTCAAGTCAATATTTTAAAATATTTGCATCCTTATTTTCATTTTTAAATATACCATTCCATTCTTGCCTTATTATTTATAATTCAAAGACACACTGTTATCTGTTTGGAAAGTATATATATTAACCGCACATTTGTTTTCTGAGATAAGTACCAAGTAATTTTCATTTTTAATTGCTTCTATTAGCAAATGACTCGTCCGTGCCTGTAACTTTATTCTGGGACTAAGCATATTCAGAAACTAAAGTTGCATTAAACAATTACCCATCTGTTTACAGCCGATGTAGTTGATTTGCTGTGGTATAAGCTATTCTATTCATATATATGAAACAAATGCTTTATTTATATCACAGATCTGCTATATTCTTAAAGCAGTTGCCAAGATGACAAATGGCTCCTTGAAAGACAAATTAACTCACAGAAATAACCATAGGAAAATATTAATGTAATATAAATTATTATACTCTTATATTCCACAAAGGAAAACCAGGCTAAAATTATAATATTAATGTGAAATACAAAAGCAGAGCACTTCCACCTTGTATACTTTATCAGCCTTGAAAAAATAAAACTTTTAAAACTTTTTCTTCACAGTAATGCCTTTGCGTTTGGACAGTCTGAAAGAAAATAACATCATCTACTTTAATGACAAGTTGTACCAGTTAGGCATTTTTGTGTGTGAGAGAAATTCAGATTCAGCCCACGACCTTTTTCTATCTTCAAATGATCATAATCTCAGTTGATGATGTAGTCATGGCTTATTTCTTTACACCTTATCATTGCAAATGATCAGATCCTGAGTCTGATCCAGAGAAGATGTGTGGAGGCATGCCTATGGCTACCAATCTGGGTCATGAAATCAAGATTACTATTATTATAAGGGTATTTTATCATTTATTTATTAAACAAATTTACATAGCCACCCAACTCATGCATAGGTAATGCCAGGCAGCTCACACATTTTTTTAAAAAAAAATCTATAAAATAATAAAACTTATAAAACCCCACCCTACCCTTGAAGTTAGCAACAACGCAATCACTTGATTGGCTCTGTTTCTACTTCTGGTCCCCAGGTCCTCTGATAAAACCATATCTTTAGAGCCTTGCAGGAAAGCAGCGAGTTGGGAACCAGTCATAAGTCAGGGGGAATGGTGTTTCATAAAAAAGGGACCGAGAAGGCCCTTTTTCATGCTCCTACTGAATGACAACCCCTAACTGATGGGACCTGATTGGCTGGACAGATGTAATAGGGAAGAGGCACCAAGTCTTTTTCTATTTCTCTTTGTAGGTTGTCACATTTTTTGTAGTCCAAAGTCTGATAGGTCTAATACAGCACACTCCATTATGAGTTGCTATTTGCTGCCCTTCAGGATCTGCCATTACTATCAGACTTACAATGTTTGATAGTGAACCATGTAAATATAGATTGAGTGAGTATGTGAGTGAATCTATTTTAGGCTTAAACTTTAGTCCCATTATCATACAGCCAGAACTAGTCTTGGATAAAAAACAGACTGTACTATTTTAGTATGTATTCAATTTGAGGATACATATTGGAGAGGCCAGTCAGCTCAGAAACTCAGCATTTAGGGTACATCTCATTTTTTCCCCCTTCCAGTACAGAAACAGGTTGTGCACAAAACCCAAGCAGTTTATTCTTTGGGAGCATTTGTGAATTTATTTTTTAAAAGTACATTCCTTTAAAAAATGTTTACAAAGCCACAACTTTTTACAGGTAGATACATATGCCCAAATCTTTTATACGAAAATAGCAAATCTAAATAACTCTTTGTACTTTTTCCTGAATTAACCCTTGACTTTTTCTTTTTTTAAAAAATCTTCTTTATAAGGGTATAATATTTCTTAAAATGCCAATTGACTTGACTTCTAATAGTAGTATTTGGGGCCAGTGCAACATTTTAAAGTATTTGATAAAGCAATCCAATCCACTTGAGGATTCCTGCAACACTGTTTCTAAGAAATATTTGCTTAAAAAAGATACTACACCAGCTGATGTAAATCTTTTCTCCTGTTGGAAAAACAGACATTGCACTGTGAAAGTCAATCCGTTTATCATAGCATCACAGATGAAATTAATGTATAAGGCAGCACCATGTGAGAATACTGACTAGTACTGATAACTGTTTTCTGCCCTTTGTTCCTTGATACAGTGTTGCTTGTTATCAAGGATCAGAGAAGGATCTTCATGAAAGACACAGAAGAATAAAAGTCATATTACGTGTTATAGATGGGCCTAGTAATCTTTGTCTTCCTCTTACTATGTGCTAGATCAGGACTCAGCAACCTGCGGCTCTGGAGCCACATGTGGCTCTTTCACCCTTCTGCTGCGGCTCCCTATCACTCAAAATATGCGTCACAACCACCAATATGTGACACCCACAGGCACGCGATTTATTGAGCTTTTCAACCCCTTGGATAAATCCAAGAAAAGAAAAGTTTCAGGAGAAAACAGAACATTTAATTCAACTACATATGCTAATTTGTGGCCGCCCAAGAAATAGGGCATGGTGGCTCACAGTGTTTTGTGGGAAACAGGTCCAGATGGCTCTTTGAGTGTTTAAGGTTGCAGACCCCTGTGCTAGATAAAACACTCTTGCTTCTCACATTGTTCTAAAAACCAGAATATAGAAATTCTGTTTTTAAAGAAACAATAAGACATTTCACAAAACATTCCCTTAATAGACATGAAAAAAGGCCATCGAGAATCAATTCATAGTTTTTGTCCAAATTGGGCATTTCAATTTAGCAATTTATAATCACAATGTTCTTTCCTAATACATGAAGTAAACTAGTAAATTTTTACAAACAGTGTAGGAGTTCATGACTATGGTAAAAGATATAATTTCTCTCTCTCTCCTTTCACATCCATTATACAAATAGATTTATAGATTCAAAATCATGTTGAGTTAATTGAGCATCGAAAAAGTCTTGTGCATAAGTTATCTTTTCCAAGAACTTATTTTTTTTTTACTAATTTCAGAATATTACAAGTAGCTATCTTCAGATATAGTCTCCATATATTTCACAGTTTCATATGTTTCTTGAAATCACTCTCTAATAATTGCCTAAGTTGGAATTCCAATGGAGTCAGTTGCATGATAGCAAACAATTAGCAGTTCAGATCTTAAAGTATCCAGTAGTTTAAAATGTACAAAAATAACTCAGTTTCTCTTAAGTTTCTGGTTCAATTGAGATTGGTTCAGTTCCACAGAATTTGGACCATTGAGTGACTTGAGATCTTTTTCATATATGTATGCTTTTAAATAGCGAGTCATCTATTTTATCGTGATTCCAGCATTACCAAAGTTAGCACAAAGTTACCAGCTTCCAGTGCAAGTATCTTGCTGTGTTTTTAGAATGATCCTATCATAGTCTTATGGAATGGGAACAGCCTCTTGCAAGAAAATACAGTGTCTTATATTCCAAAATCCTAAAAACATGGAAGAACTCCTAGAATACTGTCTTACTGCACTCCTTCTGCCCACTTCCTTCAACAAAACTTTACTGCAGAACCTACAGCAAAATAGCATGAGTTTCATAACAATCACATCTTTTATTTGTCCAGTCTCTGTACAACTATTGACCTTCATGTATGGCCCTAAGAAGTATTAGTGTCTCCACTAGTTTGCTTTGACAAGTAGGAAAAAAAAATGGGCTGTGTATCTTCTATTTCTTGATACACCACAGCCCAAACTGTTTCATTATCTTCCCCCAGTGGCCTCATATACATGTTGAAAGGAAGGATGACAGAATGAAACCTTGTGGAATTCCGCATGAAAGAGAGCCCACGAGGCAGCTCAGCAATTGCCCAATATCATCCTCTGAGATCTCTCTGAGAGGGAAGAATGGAACCACACAAGTGCAATCCCATCAACCCCAACCTAGATCCACAGGTGAGTCAGCAAAACTCAAAGGTCTTCGCTTCAGTTGATCGTTAGTAATTACTCTTCACTGACAAACCTTTGTTCATTAGTTAGTAGCAACCTAATGTTGGCATTAGATAAGACCTCACTATCCCCAGAGCATTCTTGCCACAATTGTCCTCAACATAATATACTCTTGGTGAAAGAAAGGTGAAGGTTGGAAATCAGCAGACCTGAAAGTTCACACTGAGAGATATCTAGGCCTTATTTTACTATCTTCCAATTAAGAGTAGATGATATTCTATTTTCTTCAGGAGAACATTGTGGCTAGTTCTGACAGGAAGTTCCTTCTATTACTGCACAAACCAGTGACACACTGGTAGAATAATTCAAGTTTATAAATAGGAAAGCCAGTAGAAACCACTCTGGAAAAAAATTCCTTTCAGCCTTCTTAGATAGAATCTCTGCAGTTTCTAAGACTTCCAGTCATCCACAGCCTTAAAATCTTGTATTACTTGAAGAAGACTCTTTTTTTTTATTTTATTCTTGGCAAAGTTTGGATCTAGAGATTAATTAATCTCTTGGGTTTTTTGATAAACAAGTGAAGGCAAAGTTTTCAATGTCTTTACACAAGTGAATTGTGCCATTGACCCCCAAACTGAATGGTTAATTATAATAGTGTTAAAATAGAAAATGATGTCTCTATCTGGTTTTAAAATTATATGAATTAGGTGAATTATAAGGTGTGAGTTATCTAGATTTACTTGTTTTGTTTCTCAGATTTACTATTTTAATAATTTTGAGATAAGCCAATCCTTAAACATTGCCATAAACAATGGAGATCACAGCATAAAATCATCTAAAAAAACCAGTGGTCATTAAGACAATGTATATCATCTGATATCCAATCAAAATAAATATTGGGAAAACATTTTTTACAATGCATTAGTCATTTTAACAATTTAGCAATACATAGTTTTAAATTTATCTACTTTGGGGAGCTCACATTTCTTACTTGGCTTTAACGATCTGGACTGTCAACTCCTAACATCCTCATTATTTGATATTCTTGGAGAAATAGTGATCAGAAGCTTATTAGCTTATTAGGAAAAGAAGGCTAAGGGAAACTTGGCAACTCTCAAAGCAAACAAACATGAAAAGCACTTTGATGCAGATGTCCTAATAGATGGTAGAACACAGACTCTCACATCAGGTATAAATGGCAAAGTTTTTAAAAAAAATAAGATTTCAAATACCATCTGTTGTGCAAAGCTGGAAGCAATAAATTTCTGAGTAAAGCTTGTAGATTCCTACTAAATATTGACAGTCAATTTTATATGAACTTCTTTAAAATAAAGAGATTAGTGTTAAGCTGGGCAAGAAAACTAGAAGGGAAACAATGGCAGAGCCATTCAAAAATTAAAACAAGGAAAAAGGGAAGTTACAATATAGATATTCTTTCTCTTCTCCAAACTTATAGATATGTATATCAAATAACTACACATCATGTTGTCAATATAAATGAACCAATAAAGTAACTCTTGGAGTACATAAGTGATTTGATATTTACATAAGAATAGGCCTATATGTATTTAATTAATCTCAGTTACCGACTCTCAAATTTGTTTGCTGTTATTGACTTGAAAAAAGTCACTGAACGAACTACAGATTTATATACATCAGATACAGATAGCAGAGACCTGTTTGATGGATGTTTATCATCTACTATTATGTGTGTGGAGACACTTGATACTGCAGGGAACTGGAAACCCAAGTGGTGCTACCAAAGATGAGAGCCACCTCTCAAGATGTCTCCAGCAGGCCTCATTCTTCCTGGAAAAGACCATGGAGTTGTTAGGAACGAGAGAAAGAGGATATTGAAGAAATTTGCAACATCTAATAAAACAATTCTCCTATTTTTTAACTTTTCATTAGTCAAATAATATTTTAGAATATTTTAGATTTTATTTTATGATAATTACTGCACTTCCGTATTGTAAAATGAACGCTGCAGAGAATTTATTCAACACATAGATATCTTTGCCTAGTTGATCAAGGAAACATTTAATAAAGAGAAAATATTTACGGTATTTATTTATTTATTTATTTATTTATTTATTTAATTTATATGCTTCCCATCTCACTCAGAGGCAATTCTAGGCAGCTTACAAATAAATAAACAGAGTTGAAAGGGACCAGAGTTGGAAGTCTTCTAGTCCAATTCTCTTCAAGAATAGGCAGGAAACCTTATACCATTTCAGACAAATAGTTGTCCAATTTCTTTTTTTAAAACTTCCAGTATTGGAGCATCCACAACTTCTGGAAGCAAGTCATTCCACTTTTGATTAATTGTTCTCACTGTCAGGCAATTCTCCTTAGTTCTAGGTTGATTCTCTCCTTGATTTGTTTCCATGATTTGGAGAATAGGATGACCCCCCTCTTCCTTGTGGCAGCCCCTTAGATATTATCATGTCACCCCAATCCTTTTTTTCATTAAGCTAGAGTAAGTAAAAGTAAGTAAGAAGATAAAATAATAAATATTAACATTACAATTGACTTAAAAGTAACCAAGATGGCAAGAAAGGGAGCAAGATACACATGGGGTGGATGTGGATGTATTTCAGACCTTTAATCACTTCCAGATCAAACAATATGTTCTAGAGGGTAAGCCACAGCAGAAAATATACTCCTCCTGCCAGCCAGAATTCCTTGATTGACAAGGTCCACAACATGCACCTTCTGCTGGCACAGGGGAAGAGGTGGGACAATGCCATTGAGGTGAGATAGTTCCTCAGGTAACCTGAACCCATGCCATAAAGGGCTTTAAATATAATAACCAATACTTTGAATTGGACCTAGAAGCAAAGTGGCAACCAGTGTAGCTTGCCCAATGGTGCTATAACATGACTTATACTAGGGCCCCCAAGAAATGTCCATGTGGCTGCATTCTATGCCAGCTGAACTTCCAAATACATTTCAGCTTTTGCATTTTTTTTATCCTGTTCCTCCTTTTGGGAGGTTGGGTGGCTGAGTGGCTAGAATTTAACAAAGCAAAAAGGAGGTGCAAAATGCATTCTTGAATACCATTCAGAACTTTCTGGATAGAGCTCCCTTTAGATAGAGATTTTTTCATTTCTTCTTTCTTAGGATCAAATTAAATAATTTCCTAATATTTGATCTCCTGTGTCACCATGTATGTAGATTCAAATATGGAAAAAGTGTCAGAAATAAATTAAAAAACCCAATAAAGTTTTAAAGTTTAAGTTTTTCCTTCTCAGTTGTTTTCCGAATCTAATATATCTCTTACTGTCCTGTTGAAGAAGGACTGTCTATATGTCTATCTATCCATCCACATATCTGTTTGTCAGTCTCTGTCATCTAATCTACTCTAATTCAATATGAAAAGAAAATGGGAAGGGGAAAGAGTGAAGAGCTTCTATATCTACAACACATTCTTAACTTGAGTCACACCTGGCTACTTGGGACTAAAAAAAGCAAGTGGGAAAACTGGTCACAGAACATTTTAATTCTGGAAATCCTTTTGATCTGAAGAGTGGCAAAATCTTCATTTTATGCATGGGGTTTCCTTGACAGATCACACCATTCTTCAGGAATAGCTTGTCAAGATAGATATTCACTGTATTCAAAAGGAAGTTTGAAGATAAATAAAAAAAAACTCTGATTTGACATATGGGAAAATCTGAGCAAAACTTTGTAGCTGAGAAAAAAAGTCTATACAGTCTGTACAAAGCTCTCCAACTCATAATATATACTAAACTTGTCTTCACGTACCTGTGCTGTATATTGTACAACAGCGACCAGAAGTAAATAATAGTTCCAATGTAAAATGCTCTCTCTCTCTCTCTCTCTCTCTCTCTCTCTCTCTCCCTCCCTCCCTCCCTCCCTCCCTCCCTCCCTCTCTCTCCCCACATGCACATATTGGGAGAGGGAGAGAGTGCACAACAGCCCCATAGTTGTTTGTATTGCATTACAATTGGCTCATTGTAACCATTATGATTTGGGATTTGATGGACAGAGGAAGCTATTCTCTGTGTTAAATTAATCAGGCACTAATGACTTTTGGTTTGGGGAAACCAGTGTAAAGTGTAGAGGACTGTATGATAAAGCAGCAGAAATACCTGCAGAAAAAATTGCATATCTTGTGATCATAGAACTCCTTGGATTTGATTTGAAATGATACTTTTAGTTGTAAGCCCATATCTGTGCATGTGTAGGTATAAGTACAAAGACTACTGTTCCAACAATAAAGAATGTATTAAGATATATTTTCAAATGTTGGCTTTTTCTCCTCTTGGGTTTACTGAAATTCAGCCAAAATGATTAAATCACCAGAAGTAACAAATTTATTATGAGTGCTATACACTTGGTTGTGTTGAAACAGCATAGAACCCTGAAACCTGACAAAAATGAAGCCACAATGACAGGTTTTCTTTTTCCGATGACCTATGTTAACCATACAAAACCCAAGTTTGGTTTATGATAACCTTGGTAGTAGATATAGTGTGTAGCCTCAATTATGCATCTCCCTGTGGTTTTTAAGGTGGTTTGCCTTATTAAATTTGATCGAAGAAACAAAAGCCCAGGACTTTCTTGAACTTTACAATGTACTTCAAGGGGGAGAATCAAACAATGCATTGAAAGAATGAGCAAGCTTTTTATTTTTTGCATAAGCTCTTTTATTTGCAAACTCTTCATTGTGGAATAAGCATTTGGAATTCCTACACCATTGTATACTTACATACCTGACAGGATTAAGCAGAGGACATGGTTTTATTTCTTTTGATTTGCAGTGCAGAGGAATAATTTAGGCGTGAATTTTATTATATTTCAAAAGTGTTTTAAGTAGTGCACACCTGAAAGTGTGCTGAGTATAATGCCCTCAAACCACTTGGTTTCCAGCTTCCTTGTCATTCCCTTGTTGAGAATGACGATAAGGTCCCTGATATCTATAGAGATTCTCAGTCATCCATGTCATGGTTGTCTCAAAGGTTCTTTTTCAAAAGGCAACTGGACTATGTTTGTTTGTTTTTTCCCTTGAGGAAGAGGATGTTTCCCTTCTTGGATGATCTTGGATGATAAGCAAAACATCTTCTTCAAGGAAAAAACAGTGCAATTGCCCTGTTGATTTTAGATGTAATGAAGGGTCCCTGATGTTCTTTGAAACATCTGCAAGAAAACAATCAAGCTCAGAGACCACCAAAGACCCCTTTCAAACCTGAAGTACAAATATTCTCCTTTATTGATCTAGATATAATTTATACTTGAGTGAGTGATTGCTGAATTCCAGGGTATGTATGTATGTATGTGTGTGTGTGTGTGTGTGTGCGTGTGTGTGTTTTAAAACAGTTTTAAAGCATTTTAAAACTGATGAATGCAACTTGTTCCATTTTGTCATTATTTTAACTTTCCTTGAGTGTAGTTTTCAACTTTTTGGTCTCTTCCGTTGATTATTCGGGACTATTGTAAATTTAACTTAGCACCATTTAATACAAAAGCAATATTTAAACTAGGCATTTATTCAGAATAAATATGCATTATTTTGAAGATTCAGAATGTCATTATCTGAAGACCTGTGCTAGCAGCAATTAATGAAAAGAGGTGTTTGAATGCGCGTTTATCCTGAGAATACCTGTGAGCATGTATGTTCATTAGCTGATGACTTTTGGAATATCCATTGACGGTTTACATTTGTGCAACAGTAATCACTGATGCAGGAGGTTTCAGCAGGATGCCAAAGAGAATTTTTTTCATTTCAGCTACATCACTTTCCATGTGTGCTATTATCAGCTGTGACTCATCCAATCACCACTTCATTAAACCACCAAATAATATACAGTACATGGGATCAACTCTTTATATGGAATGTACATCATTAAAACCTACTTAGAAAATAAAATGTTTTCAGAAAGCTGAAGCAGCTTGATGGCATTTTAACCATACGAGATGCATATATTTTAAAATATAACAATGTTGTAAGGAAATTTTGGCAAAAGCACAACATATATTTAAGGGTTGGGAGGACTGAGCTATCAGAAGATTTATAATTCCAGGTGAGAAATGACTCAAAATTTGCAATGTTCCCCATAAGAAGTATTAGCCACGGACTTGAGAGCAGAACTTTTATGAATCCTTTTCACATATTAGGTTGGCCTAGAGATTGAAAATAAATGACTTGATTAATAACATCAAATGATTAATTAATCTATATGCTACTGTAATAACAACAATAATAATTTTATGGTTTTCTATTTTCTTCTTTTCATTTCTCTCCCCCCTCCCACTTCTCCTATAGAGGTCCTTTTGTAGTGCCATGGTAGAGGAGCTGAGAATGTCCTTGAAATGTCAGCGTCGGTTAAAACACAAACCACAGGCTCCTGTAATTGTGAAGACAGAAGAGGTTATCAACATGCACACATTTAATGACAGACGGTTGCCAGGAAAAGAAACTATGGCATAGAGCTGGGAGACCACCCAACCCCAAGCACAAACTGTTTTTTTTTCCCCCTTTCCTTTCCTTTCCTTTCCTTCCCCTTCCCCCCAAAACCAACATTTGCGAGAATGTTTCCTGTGGAAATATGCAACCTGTGCAAAATAAAATGAGTTACCTCATGCCGCTGTGTCTATGAACTAGAGACTCTGAGATCTAAGCAGTTGCAAAGGCCAGACTCGAATCACAAGCATCACAGAGCAACCGTATTTGTCAGGGGAGGGAGGGGTCGGGGTGTTGGCATTCCACCGTTTGTCATGGGGGTCCACCTTTCTGTAACAAGCAAAAGTTCTATGGGAATTTTCTGGAGTCGCAGTGAGAAACGGCAGGTTTCTTTTTGAAGTGCGTCATTTGCCAGGGACTGGAGAAGCAATCAAACAGCTTCAAGAAAGTAACTACTGTACCAGAGGAGTTTCTGAAAAATAATAGCTCAAAACTCTATTCACAGAAAAAAAAAAACACCTAACTCTGTTCTGTACTCTTGAACATAGAAGATCTTGTAATTGCTGACCAAAGTCAATATGAGCCTGCCAGCTGATAGGAGCTTATTCAGAGGGAAAGTCATGAAAACGGAAACCATAAATAGAAGAATGAAAACAGAAGTGTTACTTGCAATTTTTGTTTCTCTCGCTGTGTCATTCACCTGAATAAAGATAAAAACCTATGCCAATAGAAAAATCACCTAATTCATCTGTGTTGGAGAGAACCCAAAGGAGGTGGGCCATATTTTAAATAAGGAAAAAAAAGTTTTCCCTCAGTTTTTTTTTTCTTAAAGATGATGTTCCTTATGATGCCTAACTATAAGCAATTCTGTCATTGTTTAACTGTGAAGCAAAGTACACATATGATATAGCAGAAGAGTGTAATTTGTAGCCCTTGAAGGGGGTCTGGAAAACTCGTGTTCCTGCTTCAAAATGAACTCAAGGGAGCCTGTGGCGTTCTCACAAGTAGTTGGAGTATAGATGAGCCACCTAACCAGCAGGGAAAGTGGAGAACTTAAAAACTGGACTGCATTTCTCAACACAGTCAAAGGTGTTTAAATGAGCAACATTCTTGAGCCTTTTTTTCCCTCATCCAAAAACAAGAGGGAAAAGAATGTTCAGATTTATTTGTGGAAATGCAAGATTTCTATGAAAATAGTTTTTTGTATGGAAATTTTTTGTAATACTTTTTAAATCAAAAATCTCAAGAACCTGCGTTTCAATCACGGTCAGGGGTGTGGTGCGAAGAGTGGCTGGTAGTGCGTGTGCACCACCAACGTTTGGTGAAAACTATTTTTATCATGGAAAAAAAAATGGGGGAATCTTAGAAATATTTTCAAGTTAGATAATATAATATCTAGGTGCACTACCAATACTGCTTATAATACCACACCCTTGGTTTTCACTAGCCTGATATTATGCTGTAATGAACCAATGTGTGTAAATTATGAAAGACACAGACCTCTTGACCACATTGTGATAACAGTTGAAGTACACACAGTTTGCTGTTTGAATCCAATGCACAAACATTAAAAAAAAACCAATGATCACGACACATACGTAAAGAAAATTGTCCGTTTTCAGTTGTTTTCTGGGAAGGGTGGGTTGGGAATTTCAATGTGATTTGAACAAGATGCGTGTAGGACTGTTAGAACTTTTTAATATTAAGATCTAATTCTGCACTCAACACCCTCCTGAGTTTGCAAGAACATCGGCATCTGAAATGTATTTCAAGACTAGGCCCACTCCATCTCACTGGCTACTATTCCTTTCAGTTGGTTGTTAATTGTTGGGCATTGTCTAAAAGGGATCCCTTCTGTACAAGATCTCTGGGGATGGATAACAGTTGCAGAATGTGTACATGTGCAACTTTTATTATTTTCAGCAAAATCTATACAGAAGAACCATCTGCTGATTGCTTCTTCCTGCCTACTGAGGCCCTGGGTAAGGAACCCCTGTGTGAGTGATATATAAAACAACTGGTGTTTCAAATACCTTTATGGTGCTCAAAACAGATGTGATACCATCTTAATAATTTTAACATAAGTCTTACTGTAAATTTGTATCCTGAAAATGTATAATGTAGGGACACTCGACTATAGCCACAGTTTATAAATATAGCTTTTTATGCCAAACAAATCACTTATTTCTTTTCTTCTTTTATTTTTAATAAACAGAATCCAAACATTATTTTGTAGAAACAATGAGTCATCTGTAGATAATGAACATGCTATTTGTATATTCAAGGCATTAATATTCATTAAAAAATGCACTTTTTTTTTAAAAAAAAAGTCCCTCATAAAGTGTTGCATGTGTCTATAGACGAACCAACTCTTGCAATGCATGAGAACAATTTCTCCTTCCACTATGGTGGTTGTTGCTTGTATGGACCTCAGAGCACATGGAGGGGTCTACACTCCAATATTCCCAGGTTCCTCCTTAATCTCTCTGAAAACAAAGTAAGGTATGACTTATTGTGAGATGATTCAAATGGTGAGACCCATTTTCACTAAGATTTGGATGTGGGCTCTGGCTGTAATTCTCAGATGTTATAGTAAGTATTTACCTATTGTAAATGTTAGATGCTCTGCTTGGGTAGGTAAATGGTTAAACAAGTGCAGTCCATGGCGTGACTCACAGATGCCTCAAGCAGGTTAGAGTTCCTCTTCGTTTCAGCAAAAGACTGATATTCTCAGTGTCCCAAAGTGCCACAGGAGCAGTGTCATCATAGAAGGTCACTTGTCAGCATCATATAGGGAATAGTAACTACACTTTAACTGACATCCCTGATTTCTTCTAGTTAAAAAAAAATTCCTCTTGCATAATAGAGCTTGTCTATAATTGAAATATGTTTCATGCATGCAACTGCTTTGCTAAAATGAAGTTCAATATAGATAAATTACATTGTGCAAAAGTCATACTACTGATTTTGAAATACCTGGGAAACAAAAGCTTGTTATGAATTGGAACCTATGAGCCTTGTTCTGCAGGTTTTCTTTGATAAAAAAGAAAGACTTTACTGTATAATGAAATTCAGGAAAATTATTCTCACCCTTGACTCTTTTTACTCCCTACTCAATATAGTTTGAATTTTTTTTTCATGGCATTGCAATACAATGTATTTCAAGCTGAATTAGATCTTGCCATCAACATTATAGCACGGATCAAGGATTGTTTAAGTATAATATCAAGTGCACCTGAGCTATTACTAAGTATATCAGTTCACAGAAAACAATTGGCAGTGTGTGTGAATTATTCACCAATAAATAATTTGCAACTAATACCCCCATTCAGAAACAGCCAGAGTGCTGTGGTAGTTAAGGTTCTAGGACTCTCTTGGCATGGAAGTCAACTAGTGTTCTTGCACTAGATCTACTCATCATTATCCAGCTCTGTGACATACTAGATAAAAAAACCTACCCCATTGTATCATGTACTAATACCATGTTTTCCCGGAAATACGATCTACTCAGAAAGTAAGCCCTAACTTGACTTTTATATGTGTGCCCAATGTAAGCCCTATCCCCAAAATAAGTCCCAATTAAGACCCCACCCATTCCAGGGTGCACAGGTAAAAATTAAGCTAGGGTGGGGATGGGGGGTTGAGCTGCCCTACTACTTATCTTCAGATAATTGCAGACAGGCCTCACACACCTCAGCCCTTTTCTTCTGCCAGCAAGGCTTTCCTGAAGGCCTCTGTAGCCAATAACAGAGCTCCAGATCGATCTGAGCTCTTTTATAGGCTTCAGAGGCCTTCAGGAAATACCAGATGAAAAAGTTCCTGAAGGCCTCTGACAGTGAAAAGGAAGCCAGGGGCAAAGCGTGCAAGTGAGGTGAGTCAGTGGATGACATCCCCTCCTCGAAAATAAGACCTGGTACCTTTTTTGGTTGAAAAAAATTATAAGTCAGATCTTATTTTGGGGAAAACACAGTAAGCATTGCTATAGGGATTAAGTGAACACAATGCAAAAAATAAAATTCTGCAACTAAACAAGGAAAATGCTGATAATAATAGCAATCCCTTTCCGTATTATGAAGATCATAGTCTAAGACACTGGTTTGATTCTGTTTTATTGCTTGCATTATATTGAATTCTGAAATGATATGGTCACTCTCAACCAAACTTCTGGCAACTTCAATCCCCCCCCATCACTTCTTCTCTATTTGTAAGAATTAGCACCAGTATAGTTGTCCCTCTAGTTCTCTCCTCTACCTTTTGGATAGTGATCAATTGCTCCTTGATTGTGTTGCTATATTATTTTGGGAATCCACTGTATAATATGTGGACAATAGGGCAGGAGCAAAGAGTCCTAACTTGCAAAGATGAAGTCAGGAAAGCTAAGGTTCAGAATGAAGTCAAGGAAATGATCTGTCCACCAATAGGAGAAGATGGCAAGGAAATAATAGGCAGTAGAGAGAAAGCAGAGCTGCTAAATTTATTATTTGCATCTACCTTCACGCAAAAAGAAAATATAGCCCAATCTACCAAAAACATTCTAGGAATACAAATAAGCAGGAAAATGGTAATAGAATACCTGTCTGCTCTATATGTGTTCAAATCACTGGCACCTGATGGATTATATCCTAGAGTTTTGAAGGAACTGGCAGACCTGATCTTGGAACCATTGAATCATATCTTTCAAAGATCCAGGAGCACCGAGGACTGGAAAAGAGCTAATGTGGTTCCCATCTTTAAAAAAGGGGTTGGGGGGAAGATCCAGGAATCCTAATCTAACCAATTAGCCTAACATAAATACCTGGGAAGATCCTGGAAAAGATAATTAAGCAACAGATCAGTGAACACCTAGAAACAAGCAAAGTTATAACCAGAAGCCAATATGGGTTTGTCAAAAAACAAATTTTATTTCATTCTTTGACAAAGGGATTAAATTAGTGGACCAGCAAAATGCTGTGGAGATAGCATACTTGGATTTCAGTAAGGCATTTGACAAAGTAGACCACAATGTACTACTTCAAAATTAGAAAAATGTAGGATAGACGGCACCACCACAAAATGAATATGTAACTGGCTGACAAACTACACTCAACATGTAGTCCTTAATGGAACTACATCTACACGAACGGAAGTAAGCAGTGGCATATCCCAAGCTTCCATTTTAGGCCTAGTACTCTTCAATAGTTTCATAAACAGTTTACATGAATGGATAGAAGGAGAACTCATCAAATTTTCAGATAACACTAAACTGGCAGACAACACTAAACTGGAAGGAGTAGCTAATATCCAGAAAATAGTCTCAAGATTGCTTAACATAGTGTAAGCCGCCCTGAGTCTTCGGAGAAGGGCGGGATATAAATGCAAATTTAAAAAAAAAAGATCCAGAACAGACTTAAACATTGGGCCCTATCTAACAAAATGAAATTCAATGTAGAGGTTTACACTTGGGCAAGAAAAACCAAATGTGCAAGTATAGCTTAGATGAAACCTGATTCAATAGCAATAGCTGTGAGAGGAATCTGCAGTCCTAAGGGACAATGACGTAAATATGAACCAGTTGTATGTGGCAGCCAAAATAGCCAATACAATCCTAGGTTACATTAACAAAGGGATAGAATCAAGATCACATGTAAAATATTAGGACCACTTTATAAAGCCTTAGTAAGATCACACCTGGAATACTGTGATCATTAGCACTGATGATGCTACCTAGTTTGGGTAATAAAATATTTGCAAGAAAACAATGAACCTCAGAAAGCACCAAGGACCCGCTCATTTCAACCCTGAGCCACAAATATTCTCCTTCAAATGAAATTTTCTCTGCCTCCATTGCATAGTTCCTCTATAGGTCAAATTTGTTCCAGGGAGGTTGTTTGTTTATTAAACAAATTTATATAGCTGCCCAATTCACACATAGGGGACATAGGAGTTTAGCTGTTGGAGAAGAGTTTGAGAGCCCACAGTAGGATTATCTTCTGATTTTTGACCACATATGCAATTCCATCAACTTATGACCCTTTCTTACAAAATTACCTATATTTATGCATTCTTGAAGAAGAAAAGGATGTCTAAAAACTTCTATTTTACATCACACCATTATACACAAATGCTCTCTATTTCACCTGGGATATGACTTTGGAGAGTCAGAATTACATTTGAGCAAATTAACCTACTTGTAAGTATCTTAAGGCATTTTTAAATATCACGTATCCAAAGAGCCACAATCTTATTAGAATACTTTTTACTTTTATAAATGATTATGACCCTTGTGATATGAAGTACAATGTAGTATTATAATCACATTAGTATTTTAATACAAATGATAAAATAATAAGTGCTAGTAGCTTACATCTCTGGAGTAATGTTCCTAGATAATCATCATCTCCATTGTTGGGTAACTTTGATTATACTGACTTTGAAATCTAGGAGGAATTAGAGCCTCTATATTGGGACAGCAACAAGAAAAGGAAGACCATTTCAGATATTATTAACCATAATGGGGATATATGCATGTAAAACCTATTACGAAATATAGCCGTATGAGGAATTTATAGAACCTCAAATGAATTTTTAGAAATTCTCCAACATAGGACTAAGTTTGCTATCCAGCATGGCATTTCCCAGATCTGAATTCAGATTATAGCTTTATGACTGTTGCTAAAGCTTTGTCAGTTTTAAAAGAAGATGAAATGTGCTCCCTTTAGAGGTGAAATTTATCTGACTTTCTATGGTATAAAATTCTAGCAACCAATTGGTTTTTGTCAAAAGGACCAGCCAGCTATGCAGCCTATAAAATCTAAGTAAAATTCAGCTAACAGCCAATTATGTAGCACCTTCTGGATAACAAAACTAGAATTTAAAAACTGTTTAGTCATCATTCTTCCCATTCATTTGTATGAATAGGAAAAATTTGTTTGATCATCACCTATAGTTGATATGTATAACAGTTTTCAATAACTAAAGTAGGAAAGACTGCTTTTTTTTTGTCCTTTGAAGGCTGGAAGAACACCTGCACAAGAAACTCTTAAACATATAAAGCAAAAAAACACAAGGACAAGGGATGTAGAATGAGGAATATACCATTGTGATTCCAACTTTGTATATAAGATACCCTTAATAGTGGTTTCTTCCCAGCACTGGGATTTCATCAATATATTCTAAAATTAAAAATGTTCCATCCAATGTTGTACCAATTAGAGAAAATTCCTACTTTTCCCCCACTGGTTCTCATTCAGTTGGATGACATGCATTTTGCGTTTGTGATTTCTTTCAAAGAAAAGGAAGAGAGTTGTGAAGGAAGATTAACGGACTAAGCGTGTGGTATTCTTCATTACTTGCAGTCACTAGCAGTTCCTACTCTGCAACACACAAAATGATGGCAAAAGAGCCTGATGTTATTTAGCCTATACAGAACATTTTAAGAAAAGGGTTATGGACTGTTCTGGCTCTGTTTCCCTTCCTTCTTCACCCTTACCTTTCCTTCCCCCACAACAGCAAACATGAAAATACCCCCCAATCTCTCCTTAATATCTCTCAAATGTTCCATATTAATGAGAATATCTCTTATTAATAACCATGACTATCCTGTTCCAAATGGTGTCCCATGATGTAGTCCTGCCCATGAAACCCTCTATCCTTCCACTGAAAGCATACAGTCCTGCTTCTCACGTCCATATATTGTAACTCCTCTCTTGATTTTCTTTCCAAGGCCTCTGGTTACACCTTCAAGATCATCTCAATGGTCTGGAACCAACCCTCCCTACTTGCTCTTTCCAAGGCCTTTGGTCGCACCTGTTATATTGGTACATTCACCCTCATGTTCTTATCACATATTGTTCTGTCTCCGTCCTCACTTTGGAGTAATGAGCTGGCCTACAGCCAGTGGGTTCACGGCTCCTATCAGTCCTGGCCGAGAAAACGCAGCTGCCTGCCAAAAAGTTCAAACAGATTAAGACTTCAGCTCACTTTGACAAGGTTCAGCTAATTTGCTTCCCATGGAACTGAGAGCAGTACCAAAGCTCCTTATATATCCTGTGGGGTAGGGCTCCTGCCCCACCCTTCCCTTTGATGACATCGCCTCTCTAGTCTTCTGAAGTGCGAGTCGATCCAGGCTTGATTAGTATGATTATCAGCTGCGTCTGAAGGCGTAGCCTGAGGAAGGGAGGAATCAGGGGATGTCAGCCTCATTACGTCCTCCGACTGGCCTAGTTCTGGCTCCTGGAGCAGGGCCAAAGGAATTGGTGCTTCTGAGGTAAGCCTTACTGGCCCTTCCCCCTCACTCTCGGAGTCACTTTTGGGCATAGGGCCAGGTTCAGGGGCTGGAGCCACAACACGTATGTTCGATCCACCCCGGTAGTCTTTTTTCTCTCTACCTTTCACCTGATACCCATATATGCTCGTTACCATTCCCCTCACCGGGGTAGACCATCTAGTTTGGGTGGAGCCCTATTCTTGGCTTTACATATTCCCTATACGGATACATTCAATGATACATACAAGGAAGTGGATGCAACTTCTGACTGATCACTAGAATGGCAGATAAAACCAACTGTCAAAGCCTGTTCTGATTATATAAATCTAAATGCTCCAAATTTGGCCCAGACACATGGTGGACAAATGGGAAGAATCTGATTTGGCTGGAGCACACTTCACTATTTTTATTTTTATTTTTTATTTATTTATTTTGTCAAACACATACTAAACAGTATATATAAGTATAAGCATGAAATAAACACACAAATTGAATACAACCAAAGGGAACATTAGGACAGGAACGGTAGGCACACTGGTGCTCTTATGCACACCCCTTACAGACCTCTTAGGAATGGGGTGAGGTCAACAGCAGACAGTCTTAGGTTAAAGTTTTGGGGATTTTGGGATGAGACCACGAATCTATCATACAAATCAGAACTTCCCTGGGAGACGATGTTCAAGAACCAGAGAAAGCTCACACCAAACTGACCTGACTAATAGTTATAAGGCTGAGATGTCATTAATCAACTAGTGAAGAATGTCAGTTTGCACTTACAACTCTCATGGCTTGGTCATGCCAAATTCCCTACTTGAGGGGGAAACACATCAACTTAGTGTAAGCCGCCCTGAGTCTTCGGAGAAGGGCGGGATATACATGTAAATAATAAAAAAACCTTAACATTTGAACAGTTAAGAATATATTTAAGTTTGCCTCATGGATGAGATGTAAAAATGATGAAGGGAATCTCATGAGGATATAGCAGAAGAAAAAGAGACTGTCTGAGCACTTTTATGCCATGGTTAAGTACAAATGAGGAAAGGCCCATTGCAGAGGGACACAAACCTTGTTTTGAATCCTCACTGCAGTAAGAGACTAAGAGATTTTGTCATTTAACCATTTAACAACAATTTGTTGTTAGAAATCTTCACTATTCACAATTATAACCATTTTCTTAACAATTTTTGCTTTCATGATACCATCCTTCCCCAGCACTATGTCAATCTATTTTTTTAATAATCACATTAACATAGTTGTATGCCAGCTTTTAGACAAAATTAGAGATAAATTTGCTTGCAGTTTAAAAATAATCATTGTATCACCTGATATGTATTTTAGTAATAAAAAATTCTCTTCTTATCCTTGTGGGTGGTATGTGTCTTCTTCAATCTTTGGTCCTCTATCACAGACCTGGGAGTTTGAGGGTTCTGCGTAGGATCTTAGCTGTTTCTAGGATTGCACTTTTGTGGACGGAGAGCTCTGATGTTGTTCCTAGTATCTGTTGGAGCCACTCTTAAGAGTCTCAGCTCCAAGTGCCCCTACTACCATTGGCACAAGTTTGGCCTTTACTTTCCACATCCTCTTTAGTTCCTCTTTCATGATCTGGTTCCAAGCCAATAACCCAAGACTGACAGATGTAGGTAGAAACTTATCAGAAGTGCCATAATATAATTCAGTGGTGAAATCCAATTTTTTTTACTACCGGTTCTGTGGGTGTGGCTTGGTGGGCATAGCAGGGGAAGGATACTGCAAAATCCCCATTCCCTCCCCACTCCTGGGGGGAGGATATTGCAAAATCTCTATTATTACCCCACTCTGGGATCAGCCAGAGGTGGTATTTGCCGGTTCTCTGAACTGCTCAAAATTTCCACTATAGGTTCTCTAGAACCTGTCAGAACCTGCTGGATTTCAATCCTGATATAATTCCATATTGATGTAAACTACCCAATGATAGTTTAGGACAGAAGTAAGATGAAAGAAGCTCTCCCAAAAAAAGGTTTCCATTTCCCCCTCAAATATTGGAACTTAGTGGTTGATATCAGATAGTGTTCATATAATCCTTATTTATGATTGAAGAATTATTCAGATGTTCTTGGCATATTCTTGTACATCAAAACCAGAAGTAAATTCATCTGAGGCAATATGCTCCAATAGTGCCTCAGATGAACTGTTTATGAAACTGAGAATGTGTCCTATGCTCTTTTGTGTATGACCACTTTTCCTCAATTGTTTTGGACTTTACCAACAGAGAATGCTTAATGATATCTAATGAATGCTTTAATAAGTTTCTAATGAAATCCATAGTTCATACTGTGATGTATCTTTAAATGTTTTGGCGGGAAACAAGCACGTTGCTGATTGGTTGAAGCTGCCGGTTAAACAGTATATAAGGAGAGGTTTTTCCCCAGCCAGGTTGCTGGGTTCACCCTATATTAAAGAGCTGTTGTCACTACCCTGGTCTCCAGCCTCGTTACTTCCCGAACTTAACACTGGCGACGAAGGTGGGATCTCGAGGCTAAGGAGCACCAGAACCGAGCTGAAGCACGGAAGAACCGAACCCAGCAAACCCAGGGCAGAAACGCGGAGATGGCCAGTTACACTCCGCCCGCGCCGTTTGACCCAGCCAGAGAGAAATGGGGAACGTACATGACCCGTTTCGAAAGCTTCCTAGAAGCAAACGAACTGCAAGGAGTTCCAGACAACCGCAAAAGGGCATACTTCTTGAGCCACTGCGGTCCCGAGGTCATCGACATCGCGGAAGCCCTGGCAGAGCCAACGCCGGTACAATCGGTATCATGGCAAACTCTGCAAACCCTGCTAAAAAACCATTTCGCGCCAACGCCGTCCAAATACGTGCGGCGTTTCGAATTTGGAGAGCGCCGACAGCTAGAGGGCGAATCCATCAGCGACTACATGGCCGCCCTGCGGAAAGCCTCCAAAGACTGTGGGTACCGAGACCTGGACGAGGCGCTGCTAGAGCAACTCATCCGTGGGGTCAGAGACATGCGTTTGCGGAGGCGGCTGCTATCGAAAAGCAATCTAACGCTGGCAAACGCCCTGGACGAAGCCAGAGCGCATGAAATGTCCACCCAAGCGGCGGAGACCCTGCAAAAGCCACTCACACCGAAGGCGAGCACAAAGTCAACCCCGGTGCACCAAGAAGAGATCCAGACCGAATCCGACGGTGAGGATGAGGAAGGGGTTTGTCGAACCGAGAAACGCGGCAAAGAAGACCGGGACGAATGCGGAAGTTGCGGAGGTCAACACCAGCGCCAACACTGCAAGTTCAAGGACGCTACATGTCGGCGGTGCGAGAAGAAGGGGCACCTAGCTCAAGTCTGTCGAGCTCCCCAACCTTCCCGCCAAAAATTCAAATCGGCCAATCAGAGCGCAGGATCGGCAAGGCGACCCGTGATTGGTTCAAACAAAAAGGCGCGAACTCAATCAAACGACTGTGATCATAGGCGCGCCACAACCCGGTGGAGAAGAAAATCTTCACCAAACCCAAAATAGAAGGAGTGCCGTGCCGACTAGAAGTGGACACGGGTCAGCGATCACCATCATGTCCTGGGACACTTTGCGAAAGCTTTGCCATCAGTCGCAAGCACCACCTGCAAACACAACGGCTACGAGTCCACGACTACCAAGGGAATCGCATCCCTGTTCGAGGGACCACCTCTGTCCGAGTCGAGTACGGACCACACAAGAAGACCCTGCCCATCACGATCGTCGAAGGGACCCTGCCTAGTTTGTTGGGACTAGACTGGTTCCGTGCATTGGGCATGGGAGTGACTGGCATCTACAGAAGTGACTGTAACCTAAAGACACACTCATGAACGAGTTCAAGATGTCTTCAAGGACTGCCTGGGCAAGTACAAGGGGACCCCTATTTCCTTCAACTTAGACCCCAGGTAGCCCCATTAGGTTAAAGGCAAGGAGAGTCCTTTGCCCTTAAACCTAAGATTGACAAGGAGATAGATAAGCTCATAAATCAGGGATTCTGGTGCCAGTCGATCACGCAAAGTGGGAGACGCCAATCGTCACCCCAGTAAAACCAGATGGGTCAGTTAGAATCTGCGCTGACTACAAGGCGACGTTAAACAAAGCCTTACAGAAAAGCGCTACCGGTTCCGTGGTGCAACACTTGCTGCACTCTTTGGGGCAAGGGCAAGTCTTTGCAAAGTTAGACTTGGCTCAAGCCTATCAACAACTGCCCGTGAGCGCCAACACAGCGAAGCCCAAACGATTGTAACTCACAGAGGTGCTTTCAAGTGTACCCGATTACAATTTGGGGTGAGTGTGGCACCGGGCTGTTCAAAATTTAATGGGCGACTTCTGCAAGGGCTCCCAGGGTAGTTCCCTACTTGATGATGTATTGATATCAGCGAAAATTTAGAGGAATTGGGGGCGTTTGAGAAAAGTTCTGGGCATTTTCCGGTCAGCGGACTAAAGGTTAAAGTGAACAAATGCCAGATAGGGGTAGAATCCGTAGTTCTTGGGCTACAGAATAGACAAGAAAGGAATTCACCCCACTGAGAGCAAGGTCAAGGCAATAAGAAAGGCTCCAGCGCCCAAAAACAAAACAGAGCTACAGGCATTCCTGGGCTAGTGAATTTTACGCGGTCTTTTAAAAACAAGGCAACCGTTGCTGAGCCGCTGCATAAGCTTCTGGGAAAGAATACTGTTTGGTCTTGGGGAAAGTCGGAAGCTAGGGCTTTCAAGCAGTAAAAACCTACTCTCGGCGATAGCCTGCTCATCCAGTATCATAGCTCATTGCCATTGGTGCTGGTTTGCGATGCCTCCCCTTACGGGTGGGGCTGTGCTCAGCCACAGACTTCCAAATGGCACAGAAGCCCCAATAGCCTTCTACTCCAGAACGATGTCCTCAACAGAGAGGAACTATAGCCAGTTGGATAAGGAAGCGCTAGCAATTGTGTCAGGGTAAAAAGTTTCACGAATATGTTTTGGTAGAGACTTTGAAATTGTTACAGACCATAGACCGCTGTTAGGATACTGGCTGGCGACCGCCCAACGCCTGTGGCACTTTCGCCACGATTGACCCGATGGACTATCTTTTTAGCCGCTTATTCCTACAAGCTGCAGCATCGACCGGGAAAAGAAGTGGGGCATGCGGACGCATTAAGCAGATGCCCACTACCAGGGGCGATCGAGGACCCCACTCCGGGGACGCCCATACTGTTAATTGACTCTCTGGACTCTGGCCCAGTCACGTCTAAGGAGGTGGCTCGGGCGTCATACCGGGACATTACTTTGAGAACTGTACTGGTTGGGTACAAGAGGGTGGCCCGCTGCGGGCGGCGTTTTAAGGAATTTGTAAAAACGTGGGGAACTCTCGGCTCAAGGGGTGCCTGCTATGGGGGATCAGTGGTGATCCCGGAGAAATTGAGGAAAGGTATTGGACCTCCTCCACGAGGTCACCCAGGGATCGTAAGGATGAAGGGGCTAGCGAGAAGCTATGTGTGGTGGCCCCTAATGGACTCAGAAATTGCTGAGAGGGTAGGAAATGCCAGGCTTGCCAAGAGTCCAGACCTCTACCCCCAACGGCCCCAGTCAGGAATGGGAAAACCCCAAGGGCCCTGGTCAAGAATCCACATTGATTTTGCTGGCCCTTCCACGGCCAAACCTTCCTAGTGGTAGTCGACGCTTCTAAATGGCTGGAAATCATTCTCATGAGATCCATGACAGCCGAGGCAGTAATCGCAGCCCTCGGCACCTGTTTGCAACCCACGGGTTGCCCGACACGCTAGTATCCGATAACGCCCGCAATTCACGGCAACCCAGTTTGAGAATACTTGGCAGATGAGGGCATCCGACATGCCCTCTCTGCGCCTTTCCACCCTCGTCGAATGGCCTTGCAGGCGTTCCGTCCGGGCGCTAAAGAGGCATTGTCAGACTCAAGCCAGGCGACTGGCAAACAAAGATAGATTTCTTTCTGGCCGTTCAGCATAGAACCCCAGCACTGCAACAGGCAGAAGCCCAGCCGAATTATTGATGGGACGGAAGCTCCGGTGCCCACTGACCGCTTAAATCCCACTACACACCAGAGGGTTACAAGGGGAACTGGAAAAACTAGAGAAATGGGCATAGGCGATCGAGTGTGGGCCCGCAACTATGGGGACGGCCCAAGTTGCCTGCCAGGGCAAATCATAAAGGCAACCGGTCCAAAGTCATACTTAGTTGAGCTACAAGACAACCGAGTATGGACGCGCCACATAGATCAAATAACAAAGCGAATAGCCGGACAATCCGGGCTAAATGAAACAGACCCTGACCACACATTATTTGTACCCACAGCTGACCTTAACCCGGGAGAGACGCAAGACTTAGCTGAGTCCCCGGAGGTCCAGCGGCGCCATCAGGGTCCCGTTGGAAACAGCAGGGACGACTCTGCAAGTAATCCAAGGCCGGATGGCCTAGTAAAAGAGTCTGCAAGTAATCCAGGGCCGGATGGCCTAGAGAAAGAGCTGGGAGGAGCAAACAGCCCCTCCGACCAGCTCAACCCACTCCCAAGGACTGAACCGCGCAGGTCCGAAAGAATCAGGAGACGCCCAGGTTATTTGCGTGACTACGTCGAAAAATAACATGTAAATAATATGTAAATATAGGTAAAGTGTTTTCTGGGAGGGGAGGAGTGTTATGTATCTTTAAATGTTTTGGCGGGAAACAAGCACGTTGCTGATTGGTTGAAGCCGCCGGTTAAACAGTATATAAGGAGAGGTTTTTCCCCAGCCAGGTTGCTGGGTTCACCCTATATTAAAGAGCTGTTGTCACTACCCTGGTCTCCAGCCTCGTTACTTCCCGAACTTAACACATACAGTTTGAAAATTAGCTATCATTTACCATCATATATTAGCCACTGAATATGCTTTATTGAATATTCCATGACAAGTTACCCAATAATTATATCTGACTCAATATCTCAGTTTTCCCCCAAACTTTTATTAAAATAAGATTAAGATTGGGACTTTATTTTAGAAGCTATAGATGTATCTTTTGCCAGCTGTTTTATTCTAGAGATCAGTTCATGATGCTGAACTTGCATTTCTGTCTTTTTCTTTTCTTGGCAAGTTTTTCAAATTTGAAAGCTGTAGGCTGTAGGTACAACGTGATCCCTTTCATTCCTGATATCTATTGATTTTGGGTGACAGAAGTGTGTGAGGTTAATATATCTCTAGAACAATTCCTGGGATTCACAATAGAGATTAAAATATTGTCATACACAGTGAAAAATCCCGAATCAAGGGTTGGTCAATTTAATTTCTCAAAGCAATCTTTTATTTCAGAAGCATTGAGATTATGGTGTACAAAATTATACATGGTATGGATAAAGTGGATGGATATCCATGGTTATCCATGGTATGGATAAAGAGAAGTTATTTTCCCCTTCCCAAATTCTAGAACCAGAGGTCACTCAATGAAATTGAATCCTGGAAGAATCAGGAAAGGCAAAAATAAATACTTTTTATACCGTACATAGTTATTATTATTATTATTATTATTATTATTATTATTATTATTATTATTTGAGTTTGCCACCAGAAAAGGTGGTGCTGGCTACCACCATGACAACAAGGATTAGGTCAATTCATGGAAGTCATAAGGATCAGTTGAAGTCAGCTTCAACTGACTTTGAAGGCCATCTGCTGGGACTAGTTGGACACTGTTGGAAGAGATGGACCAAGAATCTGTCCATCAGGATCTGCTTATGTTTTTAGGAGAAAATACTAAGTAGCAGGAAAAGTAAATTTCTGAATTATCTCTACTTATTTATTTATTTATTTATACTACATATTTAATTTCTTCAATAATTTTCATTAAGCATCCTCTATTCAATAATTTTCATTAAGCATCCTCTATTAATGGATAACAGAGCATCACCACTATAACTTTCACAGGATTTTTTTCATTTTATGTAATGTTTTGATCTGTGCACCCATTAAGTCATTCTCCACATTGCTTAAGTAAAGGTAAAGGCTCCCCTTGTACATATCTGCTAGTCATTCCTGACTTAGGAGGCGGTGCTCATCTCAGTTTCAAAGTCGAAGAGCCAGTGCTGTCTGAAGACATCTCCGTGGTCATGTGGCCTGCATGACTAAATGCCAAAGGCACACGGAACGCTGTTACCTTCCCACCAAAGATGGTCCCTATTTTTCTACTTGCATTTTTTATGTGCTTTTGAACTGCTAGGTTGGCAGAAGCTGGGACAAGTAACAGGGGAGCTCTAGGGACTTGAACCTTTCGATCGACAAACTCAGTCTTAGCCACTGAACCACCGCGTCCCACTCCACACTGCTTACACAGAGGCAATTAGCTGAGTGATATTTCTGTAAGCTTTTCCATCTTAAATATAATTTAAAATGTACCTGAGATTGAACCAGGCTGTTTTGAAGAATTTTTCACTCACTCAAATATCAGGACACTATGAGTTTAGGAAGCATTTTATCTTTGTAAATCTTATAAAGCTCTTGCATAGAACTGTTGGTCAATCAGCTTTTTGGCTACTTTGCTTTTACTTGGGTTTTGGCCACTGTCAACTACCCTCTTTTTCCTGGCAACCTATTAGCTGAGGGCTTCCTTCTTCCTCCTTCAGAAAAATAAAAAGGAATAAATTACTTATGTTTCCTATGCTTTTGTTCTCACCTGAGAGACAAACCTCTGTTGCCTTCAAAGTACTTAAAGTTGACATGTTGATAGATCTGCATGTGGGTTCTTTTATCTAATAATGCAAGGACAGTTTTATGATGGAATCTCAAGTGAGGTAAGCTAAGAATCTTTTTCAATGAAATACAAGCTGCCCTCTGAGGCACAATGCAGTGACAGTTTTCTTTTTGAAACAGCGTTACCTGCCTTGAAACATTTCCCTATCTACAGATGAAATATTGTTTGTTCAGGAATATTCCCAATTTGCTTTCAAATGTTCAAGTCCCTGGTTATGATCTCATGTGATCCACAGGGAGCTCATCTTAGTCAAGCATTGGGAACTGCATCTTCACTTGAAAGTTCTCATGATTTTCACTATATTGGTTCACATTCTATAATTTATTCATTTTATATTTTCCCCCCATCCTTAATTTATACTATTTATATTTTTATAAATAGTACAAGATGGCAATACCTACCTTATTAGTCCTAGTTTCTCCACATTGACAATTCTGTGAGGTGGGTTGGGTTGAGAAAGAATTATTGACCCAACGTCACCCAGCTGGTTTTCATGGCAGGATTAGAACTGACAGTCTTCTGCTTTTCTAAACCAGCTCCTTAACCACTTTTCTTTGGACTAAATACACTTAATACAATATATATTGCAACCATCTCTTTATTTTCAAAACTGAATATGCAGTAGGCATTCAGGGATGAAGAGACTGTTTTGTTGTATTTTTATATAAAGTGGCAAACTATTGGGTTAAAAGTTGTTTTTGTTTATTTAAATAAAACAGATATTATCACCTTTGATAATTTTGTGAAGGAATTTCTGAGAAGAGATAGAGATAATGATAAGAAATCAACTCGTGAAATCCTGTTTAAATGTGTCAAGATTAAGAGTCTTAATATTTTGTTATTTCTGGTAGTTCTTAATGGATTTTTCTTGACTAGGTCTGAATTACAAGGCTTTACAAAATTTTAGGTGATACATGGGAAAAACATTTTTTTTCGGGTTTTTTTAAATAATAAGTTGCTGTGTTAAAAATAAAGGAAAGGAATTTGGAACTGATTTATTTGATTAAGGTTAAAACATATATGTTGTTATTTCTGGTACCTCTTAATGGACTTTTGCTATTTATGTTTGAATGACATGGTTTTATAATTTATTTATAGATAAGAGATGTGGTATGAGAAAACAAACTCTTTTGTTGAAATATTAGAGAGGGTGATTAGTTATGAATTTTGTTTGTACTGATGAAGGAAATCCTTTCTTTATATCTCTTTTTTCTTATTTCTTTTTTTCCCTCCTTTTTCTCTTTTATTTTTACCTTTTATATATTTTTAGTCAATGTTAGTTTTATATCTTTGCATAATAATAATAATAATAATAATAATAATAATAATAATAATAATAATAATAATAATAATAATAATAATAGTTCATTTTACAGTCAGTCAGATGTTCAGACTGGGTTTGGCATTTTTGTCCGCTCATCGAGTCCTTACTAAGGATCTGGGATAGGCAGATCTGGATGTTTGATGGTGTTACAGATATCGTCGCAGGATGGAAGCTGTTCCAATTAAGCTGCCTTCTGCAATTGACTGATGGCAAATTTGCCAATGCCAGTTGTGTTCAAGTGGTGCTCCAATTGTTTTGGGATTGCATCCAAGGCACCTATGACTATTGGTACTTCCCTTGCTTGCCTTTGCCACAGTCATTCTATTTCTATTTGTAGGTCTTTGCATCTTCTCCAATTCTTTTTCTTCTCTTCTGCTGACTCCAGTGCCACATCCACTATCCAGACTTTTTTGTCTTTCTTATTGACAATTGTTAAATCTGGGGTGGCAAGTACATTATTATTGATCATCACACAGTCAACCAGATTTTCAGACTGAGTTTGGCATTTTTGTCTACCTACCAAGTCCTTACCAAGGATCTGGGATAGGCAGATCTGGATGTCTGATGGTGTTACAGCTATCATCACCACCACCACCACCACCACCACCATCATCATCATCATCAAAAAAAAAAGAGTTCAGAATGGCCATGAACTTAAATCTTGCTCTAACTGGATGAGACTCATCTCTCCTTTCCTTCTTGAATTGAAAATTCAATCTGTTGGGAAAGGAGATTTCTTCTCCCTTCTCATATGCTCCCTTCCCTTCCTTTTTTTACTTTTAAAAGCAGAAATGGAAGTTGCAAAGGCAACAAGAGAAACTTCTTTTTCCTCCTTACACAGCCATCTCTTGACTTTGTTATCCAGCTCTTGGGTTTACATATTGTTCTAAGTCATCATGACTTTTTGATTTCAAAGTGTTGTCTGAACCAAGACATACTGAATGCTTACTCTGATGTGTGAACCAGACAATACGGTTGCCTCCAATTGACAAAAGACGTCTCTATGCAATACCATCTCACACAGTGCTGCTGTTTCTGCAACAATCAATTGTTTGCAGCAAATCTCACAACTGCAGCACTAATGAGCTGGGACAAATGCAAGGGTAAGTGTCCTGCCCTTCTGAGCTGAGGCAGCATAGAAGTCAGAACTGCTGTGCAGGTCAAAACAGTCAACCTGCTTATGTAAGCATCTATAACTAGCGACCTATGTGGAAATAAATTTGCAAGCCCAGCAGTCTTGTTTCCTTTTAATGCTTTAGTTTATATAATCCTTCAAAACTTTTCCCCATGTTCTAAAGTTCACTTTCTCTGAAAGATTGTATAACACGTTCTGATTACAGAGAAAAGAATTTCAGACCCGCTCCAAGAACAGAATCCCTTTGAAGAGCTGATATTCCTGCATGAGTGCTCTCTGAAGATTTTGAAGACACGGGGAAAAAAGTCAACTCTATCAAGAAAATCTAACCATATTCTATCATAATATTTACCCAGGTTTGTGCAGCATACAAGAAATAAAACAAGAGCATCATAAGAGCTCATAAAATAAAAATAAATTTCCAATTTTCTCAATTTAAACATTGCAGTCACAATTAAAACCCACCCCCAAAATGAATTACAAAATACAGAGTTTCAAATATCTAGTGAAATCATGCTAGCTAGCCCTTTCCTAAAGTTAGCAGTGTGGAAGCCTATAAACTGCTTGTCACTCAAAGGGAGTGAATAGGAAACATCTCATCTTGGCTGAAACCTAAAAGGCCTAAAAGGGGGTGTTCCTAAGGACTATCTATCATGACTATCTTTCATGTATCTCTATCTATCTATCTATCTATCTATCTATCTATCTATCTATCTATCTATCTATCTATCTATCTATCTATCTATCTGCCATTATCATCTCTCTCCCTCCCTTCCCACACTCCTGTCTATCTGTATCAAACTTCTTAACCATCCATCTCCCTTGTAGAAGGGCTATAATTGGAAACCAAGCCATTTAAAGCCATTTATAATTGAGATTATATTTGGAAAGCTTATTGGCAACCAATGTGACTTCTGCAGCATAGGTGCTATGTTGCTATGGCAGTTCCCAGTCCCTCACCAAGAGGGTAACTTCATTCTGAGTCAACAATAGTTTTTGGGCAATTGTCAGAGGCAGCTCCAAGTAGAGCATGATTCAGTGGTATAAGCCTGAGGGGATGAGGATGGAATTAGTGTCACAAGAGCTGATGCTTTTGGAACAGCTAAATCTGGCATACTTGCTGCAACCGGGAAAAAGCCTTACTATGACTTCCACTGCTACTTCAGTAATAATCATGAGTCCAGAAGATTTCCCAAGCTACATATGTGCTGCAGAGCCCATGAAAGAACAGGTACAAAGCCAGATGTTTACTTTGAGTTAGTTGTTATCTTCTTTTTTAAAAGTTTCAGTTAAAACCTTCCAAAGCTATTTTTTTCAGCACTGCCATTCCTTTGGAAGCTTGCTGGATGAAGCAGTCAGCAAGTGAGGTATACCTGCAGCATTAGGAGAATTCAGCATTGCTGAATTGAAGGAGTCAAAGATCATGACCATTCTTCCCGCGTAACTACCAAATGAAATTGCTTACTTAAGAAGAAGGGGAACCCCTATAAACAATGCCACCTGCTCAAGTCCTTGTAGGTGATCCAGAAAGCTTGTATTATCATTAATATTGAATGCAATTAAGTGGACTAATGGGAGTAGATGGCTTCCATCCAGGTTTGATGAAGGCCATTCACCACAGAGCTCAATGTAGTATTTATTTCATGCCTGGCCCTGAAAAATCAAAACAATGTTATGTGCAGTTGGGCTCTCAAAAGTTCTAGTTGGAGTTTACTGACTCTGCAAATTCTACAAATTGTTCTCTGTGAGGCAGAAACAAACAGTTGCTTGAATCCAACACGAGTTGTCTCAGCATCAAAGTCTAACCAAAGTGGGCCAGGGTGAAATTACATAAATGCTACTTTAATGCATACGTGCATACATATAAGCCTAAACAATTATGGGCTAAACAATTATGTAATGGAAAATAAGAAATAATAAGCCAAAGAAGGCATGTGGTTAATGCTAAGAATACTATCTATTTTCCATATCTATCTTGTTTCCACTATGTTCATAACTATTTATGAAATGCCATGGTAGCACAGTGGTTAGAATGCAGTATTGCAGACTAACTCTGCTTACTGCCAGGAGTTTGATTCTATAAGCTCAAGGTTGACTCAGCCTTTCATCCCTCCAAGGTCAGTAAAATGAGGACCTGGATTGTTGAGGGTACACTGACTCTGTAAACCACTTAGGGGTGTAAAGCACTATGAAGCAATATATAAGTTTAAGTCTATTGCTATTTCATATATTGGCATTTGTTCTTTAAACTTCTCATCTCTTTCTTTTCAGGATCTCATTAATTTCATTATTCATTCTCCATGATCAAACTATTTCATTCTATGTCTTTCATACACTTTTGCATTTAATCCATGGTCCTTCAATACCCATCGTTCTCGAACTCATCTCTACTTGTTTTGCTATAAATACTGATTTAGTAAACTATTCCTGCCACTTTAAGCTTATTTTATCTTCTCCTCATATGTTTGTCATTTCCAGGTAATAAAGTGGGCAGAAATACACTCTTATATACAGCCATTTTTGCTTCTTTTCATGAGCACTTTCTTCACCATAGATCAGACACTCCTACTTCTCCAACCTTTCTATCAGTACTAGCACAACTTAGCATTCATCCATTTTACCTTATCTTTAGTAAACAGTCTATTCTATTAAGGTACATGGATTTATTTTCTTGCTCTGCCTTTTCCTGACATACATATAACTTTCAATTATTCACTCCATTTTCTCCCTCAAACACAACTGTTCTGATATATTAATAAACAGACTAGATTCCTTATTTGCTTGTTTACATCCATAATTTATATCCTGCCTGATTCTATGTAAAAAAATCATTAAAAATAACCCATTTAAAAGGCAGCATTATTAAAACAGCGTCACTTAACAGATATCTAAGACCTGAAAAAAATAACACCATCTTTGCCCTTTTCTTAAATCCCAAAACTGTAGAAAGTATCTAGGTTAGCAAATTCCAGAGTGATGGGCTGGGGAAAGGGGAGAAAATTCAGAGTGATGAGCCACCATAGAAAAAGTCTGACTCCAAGAACCCAACTCTCTAACAGAGAGGACCTAAGACGTAGCTTTCTCCTAAAATATATAGGGCTTTATAGGTCAAAGCTAGCACTTTGAATTGTACTCCACAAACATTGGCAAACATTGTTACAAGGTAGTTGTTATATTGCTGAAAAGGCTATTACCCATCAGCCTGTAGGTGGCTGCATTCTATTATAATAGTAGTTTTCAGGAAGTCTTCAGATGACTCCAGGTACAGTATATAGCATGAAGCTCTATCCCTATTCATACACATAAGCACTTGATGCATATCAGGCAAGTTGTCAGCCAATAACTTGGCGTCATCTGCATATAGTTGATATAGCATACAGAATTGTGCACACATTCATGTCTGTAGACAACACATTTCTAACAGCATCACAAGGATTCTTTCATCCATAAATACATTGACTGACATCATACTCATTTATCTCACTTCCTCCTTGAATCATTCACCAAGGATGCCACCACTTCTTTACTTGTTTTACTTGTATCATTTCCCAGTGCTGCTTCTGTAAACCTCTCCAACACTCCAAAAGTCGGGCAGGGAGGTCCAAAAATGTCTACATCATCCCAAAAGTATGGGTAATAGCAACACTGTTGCCATATGTCTAATACAAATAAAACTTTGTCACTTTTAACTAAAATAAATCTTCTCCTTGATTCAATGGGTGGTGATTAATTTCTCATTATTATTTCTCGTTATTTATTTATTACTATTTCTCATTATTTAGTATCCTCAAATAGTTCTTCTGCCACAAAGAAGAGGGGGTGTTGGTGTCATTTTATTTTCCAAAGTATCAGAGGGCAGGACAAGAAACGATGGATGGAAATTAATCAAGGAGAGAAGCAACTTGGAATCTTCCTAACAGTGAGAATAATTAACCAGTGGAACTAATTGCCTTCATAACTTGTGGATGCTTTAGCACTGGAGGCTTTTAAGAAGAGATGGGACAGCCACTTGTCTGGAATGGTAGGGTCTCCTTCTTGAGCAGGGAGTTGGATTAGAAGACCTCCAAGGTCCCTTCCAGTTCTGTTCTGTTCTCTTCTTCCATACTGTTTGTACAGAGAAAATTCTCTATTTTCAGTCCTGCAGATAAAGGGCAACTTCATAAGAAAAGGACAGGAAAAAAAACAGAATACAATTTGATTGGGCTGGAATACAGGAAAATAAAGAATGGGGTAGACTTCAGAATCTGAGTAACTGTTAAGATAGCAGTACAACAATACATTTAAAGTATCACCCCTTGTTTATATGTGGGCATGTGCATCACAAGGAAAAAAAGGAACAGGCCTTCAATTGCACAGTTGTGATCACCGTTTGGATGTTTTTAAATCACTCCTGAGGATGATAAATGGTGAAGAACGGTGGAGAAGAATTCTCGTACTTCACCAGAATGGTGGAGTGGAGGAAGAATCAAGAGAAGCAGCAGCTAGTTTGCTTTTGTTTCTTGCTTATGCTACCAGATTTAACAACAACAACAAAAAAAGACCTGGCAATTTATAACATCAACTGATCAAACCAAAATAAAAACATAAAGCAAGAAGTTTAATGATGACCATTCATTTCCCAAAGGCCCTCCAGACAAATTTTGTCCCGAACATATCCGGAAGGCCAACAATATGAGGACCCATGTAATCTCTAGGGGAGAAGCTGCCATAATAGGATGGCTGAAATAGAGCAACATTGTTAATGCGTACTGGCCTTCTGGCCTCCATTATCCTTTCTGCGGGATGAGTAAAACATAGCCTTGTGCAACACAGCGAAATTCTAGATTGTTAAATATGTCTGTCTGTCTCTCTCCCGCGCACTTTCTCCCTCACTCTTGTTCTATATCTATTAGCTATATCTGTCTATCTATCTATCTATCTATCTATCTATCTATCTATCTATCTATCTATCTATCATCTATCTATCTATCATCTATATCATCTATTTATCTATCATCCATCCATCCATCCATCCATCTGGAGTAATGCCTCTGGAGTTTCAGAGAACAGTTCTAAAGCAGAAAAATTCCAGAGTCTTTCTTTCTTGTTTTGCTAGGGAGTAAATTATTTCTCACCATTTCATGGATCACATAATCCATTTGGACAGTTTGCAGGTTACTCTGGCAAGAGAAAATTAAGGCTCCTGTCAGTCCCTGTTTCTCCTTGCCATTTTGCACAACCAGAATGAACAAATGAATTCTTTTGCTTCTCTGGAGAGCTGAACGAAAGCAAAAATAAACCAGACCAAACCAAACTTGTTCCTTCTGCTGGTTGGAGTGAACCCTGAAGCAGATGAAGCAAAGCTCTCTTTTATTTTATAGCACTGTAATAGCTGTGGCAAAGTACCTTTAATTTTTCTGTCTTACATTTTTATGGCCTCTAAAAGTATAAAGTAGACTATAGGGTGCCCTAACTAGCTTTCTTGTTTCAGTCTGAGAGAAGTACTTTCTTCTCTTTCCAATGTCAATGCTGGCAGCTTTGAATGTCAGAGAAAAAAGTAATATGGTTTTATGCAAATTGTTCAATTTCCTAGAAATCTAAACATTATTTTGAAGTTGGCTTTGGGCAGAAAAACATGCTCTGTAGGATTTTGACCAAGAAGAGACCAAGAAGAGAATTAAACCCTCAATCTAAGACATGTGACCACCTAGTACAAAAATGTTGATATAAAACTTTATGTTGACAATAGTGACTCAACCTGGAGGCTACTCTAGAGGAAAAGAGAAAATGCTTCTCAATGGAGCAGAAAAGCACATGAGTTTATGACGCCTTTAAAGCTAACCTTTAAAAAGACAATCTAGGAAACTTGCCAGTGTGTTCAAATTACCAGAAATGTCCATAATGTCAGGGAAATTACAAAAGAAAAAAAGACAACAATCATCTTAATAGCGAGAGCATTATTGCTTCTTTATTTTCTTGGTTCAGTACTTCAGTGATAGAAGAGTCGAAAATGCATTAAAAAAAATACCAACCTGTGTTGTTTATTTTGTCTAAACAAAGGATGCCTCATGATGCTATTTGAAATATTGCTTTGTTATATGTATTTCAATATATAAGAATGGGGACCATAACATTAACTACAGGTACAACAAAAATGGCAGACTAAGAGGAGAACGACAGTCCATCAAATAGCTAGACTCAGAGTACTAGAGGGTTTTAAGAGGTGGAAAACCAGCACCTTGAATTACACTTAGCATTTTATTTGGTAACCATTCTAACTCATATGAGAGGTATAACTTATGTGTATTTCACTAGACTCCCAAACTGCTCTTATTATCATATTTTAGACCAACTGCAGCTATTGAAGTTAGTTCTTCTAACTCCAAGGCCTTCAAGGGGAGCCCATTAGAACAGAATGAATTGTGCAAATAAAGTTCAATTTTAAGAGTGGATTGCAATAGTTCACATGTGAGATAACTAAAGCATGAATTTCTAATTTAGGAAAAGACACAATTGGTGCACCAGACAAATTTGGGCAACAACCCTATAACCCGCAATTAACATCTACTTTTTGAGCAGAAGTTGAGGGGCCAGGAGGACACCCCGCCCCCAGTTTTATCCAGGAGAGTGCTTCACTATTCATATCTGAATATGGAAAATTGATGAAAAGAATTTTCACACAACTATTTGTGATAGAGCTACACTACCATCTTTGGCTTATGTGGCTGTTCTTAAAGCAGTCAATGACAATATTGTGGTCCATAGATGAGCATAGATTTGAGCACTGTTATTATTCCAAAGCTTGTGGTAAATATTGATCTGAACTACAAAAAGAAAAAAAATAAAGAAAAAAGAAGAGAAATAGAAAATAAAATAAAAAAGATTTAAAGAAGTGGCTTCTGATCTTCTTTAAGGCAATTGTAAGTACAATTGTAGATTTATCTTTATTCTTTAAAGTTACATTACAATTTTTTCCTAGAATCTATCTTATCTAATTGTCAAAACTATAGATCATGTTCACTTTTTTATTTCCACAATTCTCTTATCCTGTCTTACATCTGTTTCAAGAACTAAATATTCTTGAATCCTTTGATACTCTTGTATCTCTATTAAATATTTTAAAAATTAAAATAACAAGAACTTTAGCTTTCTTTTTTGTTTCTTCCTTTTCCCCCTTTCCTTCTTTATTTTAGTTTGTATTAATTGTTACTCTTTTGAAAACTTTCATTAAAAATATATCTTTTAAAAATACTGATCTGACTTGATGGTAAAACAAATATAAATTTATTATAGAAAATACAGATTACAAGTACTATAATCTTATATGTACAGACTAATCTCATTGATCTCAAAGGAATATATTTTGGAAAATATTTATTATTTATTTATTTATTTATTAATTAAATTTTTACACCACCTACCTTTCTTATGAGGTGACCCTAGGTGATTTTTATATGTTTATATGCCTAGTATAATGACATGAAATAGCAATAGTACATAGACATATAAACTGCTTCATAGTGCTTTGCAACCCTCTTTAAGCAGTTTACAGAGTCAGCATATTGCCCCCAACAATCTGGTTCCTGATTTTACCCACCTCAGAAAGATGGAAGGCTGAGTCAACTAAAGCCGGTGAGACTCGAACTGTCGAACTGCTGGCAATTGGCAGTCAGCAGAATTAGCCTGCAATACCACATCTAACCAATTTGCCATCACAGCTCTTTGTGTTCCACTAGTTACAAAGCTAATTAGAAAAAAGCTTCCTGTTTCACAGTTAACTACAGATTAAGATGTTTAATTTAAAATAAAATCAGGAAGCATAATAAAGAATTGGAACCTTTTGGAATACCATGCCAAGCAACTAGTGTTTTGTTACAAGCTGGCATAAATCACACGGGAATTTATGCTTCCTTCATAAATTTATAATCCTGCTGAATCTGAAACTCTGAATAACTTCTGCCAGCTTGATCATGAATTAAATTCATATGTTGTTAAACAAAGGACTTGACAGAACATATGGGATGGTCCTCATTTCAATTTCCCCAGATAATGGTGAAAAAAGGCATAAAGTACAGTAAAAGAGAAATAATAAACTCCCAAAATCATAGATCCATAAGCTTTCATTCCTTCTGCAAAACTTAATGAAATCATGTATTAGGGCCCATGCTCTGGGAATTTACTACTTGTTAGAGCATACTCATTTTTTTTAAAAAAAAATCTTTTATTACTTTTAAAATTATGACCAAGCTGCACCAATAAAAACAAAGACAAAAAATGCATGAATGGTTAAGAAGAGGAAAAAAAATAAATAGAAAGTATTTTTAAAGTGAAAATATACAAGAAACAAAACTGATGTATCATTTTAGCTTAAATAGTTATACAAATAGTAATCTAATTCAATTGGAATACAAACACACAGACACACATTTATATGTTTTAACCTACTGTATTTTGTATAAATAAGTCCCATATTTCATTATATTTGTCCATACTAGGTCTGAAGAAAAAGAGAAGCAGCAGAATTGCACAACAGAACTCATGACACATGTTCCTTGTTCATGGTTATTCATGAGGTAATCCTTTCAGTCTGGTTCTCTGAATAACCTCCAAATAAGATTGTGAATGCTTGTTTCTCATGGTAGCCTATTTGGCCGCACAAGAAACAAAGCATTAAAATATCTCATTCGGCTACCCTGTTACATTGAACTGTGGGACATCCATCACGGCCGACCTATTCAATGATCCCTCAATTGCAATCGATCACGTAAATATTGTATGGGGCAAGAAACTGTCTTCATGGAAGTGATTGCAGTTATATTACCTGTGGGTTAGCAAGGGAATGGAAATTGGATGTACATATAAATTGAGAAATGCAGCAGATGCAAACAAACAGAAACAAAAAAATAAAGATCAGAAATTAGAAATTGAACAGATGGAGGAGCAACAGAGATACTTTTATAACATGTTTATTCTCCTTAGAGTGATTTTTGAATAGAGTTTATGGAATTCTTGATTACCATTCAGTGAATCCTGAACTGGACTTGAACTTTTCAGCCTGCTTTTATTGGCACTGCATATTCAAAATATGATGAAAATATTGTGAGTATCCACATGGAAAAAAAGAAACAAAGGAATGAAGAAGTGGGGGAATGAAGAATCCTATATAAACTAATATTATTAAAAGATTTGAGAAATTAAAATTTAATATAATTTTTTGCAACACAGTATTAGGCTTGTTTTCAGTTTTAATACAGTTCCTGAGGTAACATTCAGAGTGAGTGTTGGCCTCTAAATTTTAGAAATTAGCTGCTGCTTTTTATAGGATTTGCATCCCGTTGGCTAAACACAGGCTATTGTAAGCTATAGAGATTCCCTAGACAGCTCTCTTATTTGTTGCATTTACTTTACAATTTCCCATACTGCAACTTAAAATTTATATCTTTGTGACAAAGCAGCACTCCATGTTGTTTTAGCAATTCATTATGAAAAACCTTCATCTATTTCCAAAGGTACATGCTATTAAGACATGTGTTGTATGTGTATAGGTAGTCAGAAATAAAATATGCTATTTGGAATTATAAATTATGACAATTTGCTCCAAGAATGGCTCAAGACTACTGAGTTTTGCATGCTATGAAATATATAAATTATATTAATGTTACTTTTATTGTTATATCAATCTACAGTTAAGAATTCTCTATATAGCGTAAGTATCCAATATGAAGATCATTCAAAATATATATTATATAATTCTAATTAGACTTATATGACAATCATGTTTTTACATAATGTACTGTAGTTGGAATAATTAAGTTCTTTATTTTCTTATATTTATCCATACAAAGTCTATATGTATTAGGCCAGTGGTAGTCAACCTGGTCCCTACTGCCCACTAGTGGGTGTTCCAGCTTTCATGGTGGGTGGTAGGGGTTTTGTCCAATATTGAAGCACTTTCCTTTTTTTTAATTTAATTGACTTTTAAAAAAATTTTCATAGCATTATTTAAAAACATTTTCATTAGGTTTTCATAAAATTCCCTGTGACAATTTAAATTTCTGAAAATATACTATTTGTATAGCCCACGCATAAGTTTAGTTCACGTTACGTAAGTGAAACTAAATGGCGCTATAGTGTGACCGCAAACAAAAGAGCTTCATCCCAGAACAGCTTGCGCATCTCCCGCCACACCACCCAGCTGTAACAGACAAGCAGAGCTGGTAGCCTGCGCCCCACCCCCCAAACCCAATCCACGATGCGCGAGAGGCATGCACAGATGACGGTACATGGCACATTACTGTGGAACCGGTGGGCAGTTAGAAAATTTTACTACTAACAGAGATACAAAAGTGGGTGGTAGATATAAAAAGATTGACTACCCCTGTATTAGGCAATCCACTATCAGCTTTCTAACTGCTTCCAGAGGTACTAGAAATCTATTGTATTTGGATCCTAAAACTGTTCATACAACCAAAGGTGCTATATAGGAGTATTCCAAAGTTGCCTATGTCAGAAAATTAACCCCAATTGTGGACTTCCAGGATTACTATACTTGACAATAGGTAAGTTTTCAGATTCTGAAAACTGAATCCTTCTTCATTAATTGCTAATTGCATTTTCTGTAAATATATTCTCAGAATTGAAGAACCCCATAGAAATTTTCCAAAGAAAGAATTTATTTTTTGGAAATATTTTCCAGATATATAAACTGGAATTCCTCTAAGAATATAAATCAATCTGAGAATAACATTCATTTTGAGATTGTTCACCTTTCCACGAAAAATTATATTTCTTAAATATCAACTATGGACACTGACTTTTCTACTCTGAAGCCCAACCTTAATGTTGCCATATATATTTGCTGAAGACATCAACAGGATGACAAAATCTTGGGTTGTTTTTTTTTTTAATTCAAATCTTGACTGGGCTTGTAACTTGTTTCTATGACTCTTTGTACCAGTTGATGATTATTACATTTTAATAACATCTATTAAATGCTACAGTCAGTACAATATAAACTGACTGCAATGCTGGCCTTGCATATAGGTTACTTATCTTTCATCGAGTTCTAATATTAGATTCGTTGATGTTGGAAGAAAAATAAATCACCCTTCTCTTATTAACACAGCTGCTTGCAATTACTGCAAGTTCAAGTCCCACCAGGCCCAAGGTTGACTCAGCCTTCCATCCTTTATAAGGTAGGTAAAATGAGGACCCAGATTGTTGGGGGCAATAAAAGCTGACTTTGTATATAATATACAAATGGATGAAGACTATTGCTTAACACAATGTAAGCCGCCTTGAGTCTTCAGAGAAGGGTGGGATATAAATTCAAATAAAAAAAAAACCTATGTAGAGTTAACTTTTAACTCTAAATGAATGTAGAAATGTAGCACCTCTGTTATTTGAGACAATTTTTAAGTACAGAAGTGACATGGATAGATAATTATGTAATACATTTAATTATGATATGTTGCAGCTGACATAAAATATATGAACTGTGCAGGGTGAGTCAGAAGAATAGAAGTTTTCCACTATTTAAAGATAAACTAAAATGTTGATAATTGCACCCAAAATCCATTGAGTATAGTTTGGAAAATGAACATTCTTATCTATGCAGATTGAGGTGTAAAAGTACATGTAGTCACTAGATTGACAATAAAGAATTGGTTTTCTGTTTCTCTTGTTCTGTTCTAGTTGTCTTCTGGTTAGATCGCCTTGAACTATAAACAGAGTGTCAACTGCCCAGCTGGCAAATTCAGAAAAAGAAACGCCTGGGACATTATTTTACCAAGAGTATAAACTTTACTGAATAAATCCACATTGGCACAGAAGAAGGGAAACCAGCTCTGAGCTTCCCACACAAATGCACACAGTTCATTTCCCCTTTCTCCGTGAGCCACCCATAGCCCATTACATCCACCAATCACTTCTGTTCATTTTGGTTTGGGGAACCAGTTCTCCATGTCGGGGGGGGGGGAAGCAATGTCTCATGGGAACCAACAATGTTTGGAGGCTATTCCCTCCACCCTTGCATTCCAATCCACACACATCCCATTCTTGGATCCCATTGAAGCTGTGAGCAAAGCAATAATAGAGGTGAAAGTTCAAGTCAGTTTTGACAAGTTTGGATTCATACATCACAGTAAACCAATATTTACTGAACACAGCTTTCTTGTTTATAAACATGGTTGACAGATTGTAATCTCTACATTCATGAAAGAAACCAAAGCAAAAAGAAACCATGGTTTATTATGTTGTACAAATTTGGTCACTGTAGATAGAAGTCAGCCTGTGTAATCTGATGACAGGGAAATCCTTATCCTGTCTTCCTATATTCTTCTTCCTTTTGGCTCTGATCAGCAAATAACTGTTGGATTGATGTGAACAAATCTTTGGAAAGAGGATAGGGGTAAGATACATTTCTCCTTGATACTAATGCCTAAAAGATAGGTTTGCTTACATTTGCTCACTTTGCTCATATAAGAACAAAGCCAAAAAAACTCCAGCCTGAAGATGATGAGTTAGATCTCATCGAAACGTTGCTTAAATACTTTCAATCTTACACGTAAAAAGACTTGAACATACCAAAACCTGCATACATATACCCGTGAAAACCTACAAAAACAAATATATATACACCTCCACCCAATCAGAACACAGCCAAGCTCCCAACCAATCAGTTCAAAACCCCCACTAGCAGTTAAAAGGAAGAAACAGCTGTGATCACATATTGCTCCTAGAAGCATGAAGCAGAAGTCACCAGCCTGAAGATGACAAATTATTATTTATTTATTTATTCAATTTTGAGACTTCGTCGAAACGTCACCAAGATACTTCCAATTTTACACGGGAGAAAACTCAAATAACCAAAGATATATAAAGATATATATATGCTGTATATCAAAGTACTTATTGCAAATTAAATAAGCTACTTAATTGTACTAAGCTCTGAGTATACTTCTGCCTGAAAGATTTTTATGGATAGGATTTTATTTTAATTTGGAAATTTATGAAACAGAAATCTTGCTCACTCTTTTGCTTTGTGAAATTCTATATACATGCACACAAGGATTACATAGGATCTGATCAGCAAGATCTTGTTTTAGTTTTTAAAGAACAGTAAAATACAATGTGGTATTCTAACTATTAAAACAATTTTAAAGTCATCAAATAAAAGAAAAGAATTGACCAGTAATTTTGTGAATGCAGCATGAAAAAATTAAACAAAGTTTTGCTAAACTAGCTACCACACAAACAAATTCAATGTAGTCTCCACTGGTTTATAGTTTGGAGTGAAGGAAGACCTGAGGACAGTGAATTACAGCAGAACAAATTTGGAAGTATGTAGGAAATGATGGGTGAAATTGAATGAGCTTGAGTAATGGAGAGAAATTTAAAGTGTTCCAAGATAAATTTCTCTATGCCCGGTGATTATGCATGCCATCTACCAATAAATAGAGTGAAACTGAAAGAGAAAGCCAATGAAGATGAACAGTGAAGTGAAAAAAATAACTACAGGCAAAAAAGTTGAATGGAAAGTATAAGCATATGATTTATAAGACAGTATAAACAGAGAGTAAAGGTGCCTCTATTTTATAGAAATTAATACAGAAGCTGAAATAAACATATACCTTTAAATTGCAACCCTGATATATTTAGAGAAGACCAGCGCACTACTTATATTTAAACATTTTAAAAAATTAAGTAGAATCTAACTTAAATGATTGGGATCCCTTGTTTTCAACGGGTTAATCATGCTTAAAATAGTAATACTTAAAGCAGACATGAAATCAACAGAACCTATATTGGCATGCCTTAATTTAATGCTATTCATGACTGAGTTTGAAATGGAATAACATAAATGATGAACATGTGATTGCAAAAATTATAAACTTCTGTTACAATTTGAAACAGAATAAAAAGCAAAAGAATGTATGATAAAGTAGGCTAAAATTTTTGGTAATGATATACTAACAGAACAATGGGAAATATAGTCAATAGAACTGAAATTTACACTATACTATTAAAGAGATTTTTTTAAAATAAAATTATGTGCTGTCGGTATATGTCACCAGAGAAATTATCTAGAAAGCATAAAGATATTTCAAATGGAACTGTTCTTTATGAAATTGACAAATGGCTTCAAAAGTTGACGGAGTTAGCAAAGATGGCTAAACTGATTGCTTTGATTAAACAAAAGAACACAAGTTTGTTTCTACCTGGAAACCAACTTTTGGACTTTGTGCTTGGGGTGGAAAAAAAAATAAACCTTTGATTTTGATTTGATTTTGATTATTAGATATGTTGGTGTTATAGAAATGACTAACATACATTATTATATGAAACTAAAAAAAAATGAGGCTTTATGCTATTATCTTTTTCTACTGCACCAAAGAACTTGTAAGTCAATGCTTTTGGTTTTTCCCCTCTACCCTACACTTTTCTCCCTTCCTCTTTCTCTTATTTTCCCCTTACTGTATTTACTTTCTTCTTCTTCTTTGTATTTTTGTATTTTATATTATATTTTGATAAACTAATAAAAAAAATTAAACTAAAAAAACCCTATTCTTTATGTCTAGTGCATTGGCAACATGGCAGATGGAAGTCATGTCTTCCATCTATTTTTCTCCTTTCTTGCTTTGTTGACATTAGATAATCAGCTCCAGAGAACAGCTGACGGCAATGGGAAACTGAACACATCCTTTAATGCTTCATGCATAAATACATACATTACCTTATTTTGCCTTTCCCATCCTCTATTTTTCTGATGGTACAGTTGTGCATTTTTTTAGCCGTAGAAACATCAGCTGAAATCAGATTGCAGAAAAAAATGTATAATAAAATTTATTGAGGGCAGGAGGACCAACTAACCTTCCCAAACTTGATGATGCAAAATGGTACTATATGTTGAAAAACTTAAAGTGCATTTGTTATTTTCCATTTAAAAACTTCATGGCTTCATCTAGGCACTCTGTCTGCTTCACCAGCATGTGAAGATTTACATAGTGAATTAAAAATGAAGCAAAACAAAAAGGCTGAAGTAATAGAGATGTAATTTTCTAAACACAGTATGCTAATCCATCACAGTTAAATAACTATTACATAAACTTCCGCGGAGTTTTCTTACTGTTCAGTTCTCTTAACCAGCTGCAGTTTTTATTATGTATTTTCTAGGGGACCTAGATATCTATAATGTAGACTTTATAGCCCATTTAGCTAGAACTGTAACACATTATTTCAAGTTTTATAGAATCTCAGATGCCCCATTTACTAAGAGATTTTTTTTTACATCTGAGGATCTTTTGTTTGTTTTAGAATTTTATTGTATTATTGAGTCTCGGAGAAGCAAGAAATGTAGCAGTAATATTTTCTGATTTAAATAAGGAATCCAAATTTCTGTCTAGTCAAATCCAGACTTCGCTGTTTTATTTAACACACATTTTGCTGCTGCTTTGTATGCCATCTGTTTGATGCTTTTCAGTGGCTGGGTTGGTAAGCTATTCATAATCAGCCCTTCCAAGATATGATACAATATCCTTTTCCTTATTATTCTGTCTGCTTATCACAGTACTGCTTGAGTAGACATAATAACATTGTTCTTGAATATGAGCAGAAAAATAAAAATTGAGTCAGCAACTATCATTGTGGCTACCTGACCTTTTCTTTCTTCATTTTAATTAAGAAGAGGAGTGTGGGTACATGTGTCAGAATAATAATTTGTACGAAAATGTTCTTCCAACTATAATGGCTATAATTTTATTATATTGAAATATTCACAACTGGAACTATGTTTCTTGTTTTTTGAAATCACATTTTATTTAATTAAACCTACATCAGGTGGGTGGGGAACCTAGCATGGTACAATGTAAAAAAATGATAGTGCAACGTACAGAATCATAACATCATATAATATACAGCTTGGAAGAATTTGTAGAGATCATCTTTTCTATCTATTGCCCAGGACAGGACTCAAAACAAAAACGTGACTAAAGCAACATTAGCATCATGCTGTAAGCCCTTCCCCAATGTGGAATATGCATGCCTAGTGACACTTGACACTGTAGCTGGTTTGATTTTCCCAGTTTTCAGCTCCATCCCAGACACTGTCATGCACAAATGTGAAAAATCTTGTGAAACAAGATCCTAAAAACTTTAGTAGACAATGTCTATGGAGATTCTCAGTCATCCGGGTCATGTTGTCCCAAAGGTGCTTTTTCAAAAGACACCTGAACTTTCTTTTTGCTTGAAGATGTTTCATTTCTGATCCAAGAATCTTCCACAGTTCTAGTAGACAGTATTGATGCTCAGAGCCACAGAATTTTGACTCACAGACAGGGCAGAGTGAAGAGAGGGAAACTGAACAAGGATGAGATGGAATATTGTAGAAGAAGACATGGATGGCTAGCTAAATGTTCTTGGGTGACCATATCAATTGATCAAATACATTGATTTGCGTGATTCGCAAGATCAATAAAAGCATTAGAGTTGTTGAGAACTTACAACCCTTCCTCCTGCTCCACCATATTTTGCTACATGCCTATCTCAACAATTTGGGTAAGAAAGTGAGAGAGCGACCACTTTAAATGAGTTAGGGAAGCTGCAGCTTTGTCATAGCTCTTGCTCAACACTTTGGACTCTGAGGCAAGCACCTCTTTTCCCCGTACTATACTTTCTTGCTTAGACCAGTTCTATTTTCTTCCTATTCTATTTGCCCTGTGGAATTGGTCTGCTACCTATCTCAGTATAGGAGAACTAACAAGCATCCTTATTCAAACAACAACCATTCAAATGCATCAATAGGAAATGTAACCTTTCTTGTCTGCATGGTAATCATCGGCGTTTACAGAAATTTTTCCCCTCCTTCTTGACTGGAAACATTTGAACGTCTCCCTGAGATCAATAATGTAGAGCAGCTCATGTACTAATGAGATGGTTTCAAGGCTGACCAGCCTATCCCAAGTCACTGAGCAGCACACATATTTTTATTCACTTCAGGTTAGAGAAGCTACGTTCAACCAAGGTCTTTCCTTTCTGAAATCTCATAGCTCATGTGGAGCTTCCCCTTTTCATGCTTCTTCAAAATGTCATCAAAAATTTTGTACAGAGCAGTTTCAACTCAGCCTTAATGTAAAGGTTCAAGAAAATACATTTAACTCTGTTAAGACATTTGATAGGGTCGGGTATGATAAAGAATTCTTCAGCATTTTCAGAGTAATTTCTTTTGCAATTCATACAAGGCTTACCTGCCACAATTTTTTCTAATTTGTTTTTTACTTTTGTAGTCTGAAGGTTTGTTTCTTGATTGATGTTCATGATGATATATTTCTACATCAATGTCCCACCTGTTCTAAATTTATCATTTCCCATCTAATGTTGGGGGGGGAGAAATCCTCATCACACCCCCATTTCAGTTGATGATACTAGATTCATGAACATTTAATGGTAATGTAGCACTGCAGGCTGCATATTAATACGGCTGGAATTGATATGCAACTTGAGTAAATGTATTTAAAAGAACAGGCAGACTTACGATTAGCAAATGACGTACAAAGACCTTAAACCCAGAGCATGCTGACATCTTCAAGGAGCAGGTAATTTAATCTCTACAGGGGCCATCGATCCCTTTTGACAACCAGCAGCGATATGCAGATCAATGTTAATGTTATTAGTCTGTTTGGTATTGCTGACAGAATGGAAGGCTGCAGATTTATGAGAGAGAAGTACTTTCTTAAGAGATCAAGTGGATTATGTGTCGCATTGGCTTTAAAAGGAAACAAAATGTGCTATTTTTCACCATGCAGTAAAATCATTTTGGTACCTGATTTTCTTTTTTTTTCTTTTTTTAAAAACCCTCATCATGAACATTCACATATTTAAAGGAACACAAAGGTTGGTTCTTTTTTGTTCCCTAAAAGTGAGACTCTAATTAAAAGGAAAGAGTCATAGCACCCTATCATCTGCTCTGGGTTCATTTAAACCAGGGGTCTCCAACCTTGGTCCCTTTAAGACTTGTGGACTTCAACTCCCAGAATCCCTCAGCCAGCAAAGCTGGCTGTGGAACTCTGGGAGTTAAAGTCCACAAGTTTTAAAGGGACCAAGGTTGGAGACCCCTGATTTAAACAATGATAGGAAGTCCGTGAGTCACAGGCATAGTCCTACTTAAAAAACAAACAAACCACCAACTCCATCCAAATATTTTAATAATACAAACAAAATTTTAAAAAAGAACACATATATGGTCTACTACAGCAAAGCCATTTAAAAGCATTTCCCTTCAAGCCCCTAATACAGAAAACACTTGTTATAGGGACGTATTATGCTGTTTGGTGGCCACAGTCATAACATTTTATCAAAAACAGTTGTACATTGTGGATTTAAAATATTACTTTTCCATCCCTCTATTAAAAAAAATCGAGACATCTTTTCAAGTTATAACATGCATAGAAAGTGACTTTTTTTATTTTTTAGAGTTCACTAACGAATTTTGTTATGATATATTGGGCTAGAATGAAAGTTGGTAGTTTATGGTATGAATCAAACCATCACGTAAGTCATAATATAGTTGATCTGTCTAGGCCAGGAATGTCCAAACTTGGCCCCTTGAAGAGTGGTGGACTTCAACTCCCAGAATTCCCCAGCCAGCAACTTGCTCATATTTATAGTTCATGCTGGCTGGGGAATTCTGGGAGTTGAAGTCCACCACTCTTCAAGGGGCCAAGTTTGGACACCCCTAGTCTAGGCACAGCATGTTCAGGAAGCCAGCAACTGTGTCTCCTTAACCCAGGTGTAGTGTGTGGTTTTAATTCAGCCAGAATTTTGCAGTTAGAAATGGCAATTTATCACTAGGTGTTTGCAAATGAAGAAAGAAAAAATGTTTAACTTGATGCTTAAAAAAAAGAAAAGGAAATGCATAAGGGTTCCTTAGTCTCTATTGTTGTTCTAGTGTTGTTCAGCTGCTTCACATTTCCAGATAGAGAGCACTAATGGGGAAGAAGGTCTGACTTTCCACTTACCTAAAATCTACAGTGACAAGCAAACAGAGACTGGTTGCCCCGCATATTGTCATCAAGGGAAAATGGTAAAATTTTTAGTGCTGTAGTCTTTGGACTTTGGCAAACGTCCAACATAATTACCATTCCCTGGAGCTATACCTGAATATGTTAAATTTGTTCTCCTGTGTCTCTCCTTTGTATCTAATTGCTTATAGAATCTGTAATATCAGATGAAGTCAGTAGATTGCTAATTGCTTTCCCATAGCCCTAAGCTTATACAAGCACATGTCCTGTGTTATGACTTGGTCTATGTTACTGATTTCTTCTGAGGTGAGGGAGGTTGAAAAAGGAACTTTTCATGCTCTGGCTACTTTATTGCATTATTCCAGACCTTCATTCTCCCATCTAAATTCAAATCTGCAAGAACCTGTTTATTATTTGTATCCTACCTCTACCCAAGTCTCTGGGTGGCTTACAGCAATAATAAGAATACAATCATCACAATCCATTAAAAAAACAATAAGGAAAATCCAATAAAACATGCAATAAAATTAACAGTTTAAATGACTTTAAAATCAATATTAAAAATGACCTGAGACAGGAAAAACTGCATTTTAAAAGTTCGGTGAAAAAGTATTGTCTTAGCACTTTCTGAAGATTAGTAGTAGAAGATTTGAACCTCATAAGACCTGAACTCTAACTCTCTCATATCCAACCCTCTCATTTCCAAACCATTGAGAATCAGACAGGATAGGCAGATTCTATTAGAAAAAAATGTCTCCCTTGTAACAATGTCCCAGGTCTTATAGCGCATAACTTCAGAAATCTAGCAGTAGCCGTAATCTAACAATAAGACAAATAGATGTTGCTCTCATCCATCAGCAAGTAGACTTTGCATTCTCCCAACTGTAGAATGAAGGTTGCCTTCAAAACATTCCCAAGCAGAGTGCACTGCAGTAATCCAACCTTCAGGTAATGGGTGCATGAGTAACTGTTTTAGATATTCTACTTTGGAAAGGGCTGTAATAAGGGCTACAAGTGGTAAGCCAGTCAAAGGGGAAACAGCCTCCCTAGATACAATCTCAATCTACTGTTCAAGCAGGCATGGATCCATTAGAGAAACCTCGAGTTACATAATTGTTCCTTCAGGGATAGTATGACTCTCTCAGGAGTTACTTTTGGAGCCAACATGGAGCCAGGATTTGGTTTCAATCTGTTTTATCCCAATCTCACAGCTTCTAAACACCAGATGACATTCACTGCAATGATATGCTTAACCTGGAAGGCACATTTATAACTTGATATCATAAATGTATATCACCACAAAACCATAGGTTCTGCCAGTAGGTTCATACAGAATAAAACAAATGGGAGGGAGACAGCTAGACCAGTGGTGAAATGTAACATTTGTTACTACTGGTTCTGTGGGCGTGGCTTGGTGGTGGTGAGGTAATGTAAGTGGGTGGGCATGGCCAACTTTTTTTTACTTTTAAAAGCATTTTTTCAGCCGAAGAAGTTGTAGAAAAAATGCTTTTATTATTATTATTATTTATTATTATTATTTATTTGATTTTTATACCGCCCTTCTCCCGAAGGACTCAGGGCGGTGTACAGGCAAGATAAAACCAACAATACAATATACAGGTTAAAATACCATTTAAAAAACTTATTTAGATTAGCCTAAAAATTAAAATTTGCCGTAAACTAAAAATCCCATTTAAAAATTAATAAAATTTCACATTAAAAAATCCAATTTAAGCCAGCCCCGCGCGGATAAAGAGATGTGTCTTCAGTTCGCGACGGAATGTCCAAAGGTCAGGTATTTGGCGTAAACCCGGGGGAAGCTCGTTCCAGAGTGTGGGAGCCCCCACAGAGAAGGCCCTTCCCCTGGGGGCCGCCAGCTGACATTGTTTGGCGGACGGCACCCTGAGAAGTCCCTCTCTATGGGAGCGTACGGGTCGGTGGGAGGCGTGTGGTAACAGCAGGCAGTCCTGTAAGTACCCAGGTCCTAAGCCATGGAGCGCTTTAAAGGTCGTAACCAACACCTTAAAGTGCACTCGGAAGGCCACAGGCAGCCAGTGCAGTCTGCGCAGGAGTGGTGTTACATGGGAGCTACGCGTAGCTCCCTCTATCACCCGCGCAGCTGCATTCTGGACTAACTGAAGTCTCCGAGTGCACTTCAAGGGGAGCCCCATGTAGAGAGCATTACAGTAATCCAAGCGAGAGGTAACGAGCGCATGAGTGACTGTGCATAAGGCATCCCGATCAAGGAAGGGGCGCAACTTCCGAACCAGGCGAACCTGGTGGAAGGCCCTCCTGGAGACGGCCGTCAAATGATCTTCAAACGACAGCCGATCATCCAGGAGGACACCTAAGTTGCGCACCCTATCCTTTGGGGCCAGTAACTCGCCTCCGACAGCCAGCTGCGGCTGCAGCTGACTGAATCGGGATGCCGGCATCCACAGCCACTCCGTCTTGGAGGGATTAAGCTTGAGCCTGTTTCTCCCCATCCAGACCCGTACGGCTTCCAAACACCGGGACAGCACTTCAACAACTTCATTGGGGTGGCCCGGGGTGGAAAAGTACAGCTGGGTGTCATCAGCATACTGCTAGTATCTCACCCCATAACCACTGATGATCTCACCCAACGGCTTCATGTAGAGGGTTCTGACAGTCCCCGCTGAGTTGCCTGATCGTCAGAACCTTTTAAAAGCATTTTTTAATAACCTCTTCGGCCGAAGTGGTTGTAGAAAAAATACTCTTAAAAGGTTCTGATGATCCCAGCTGAGCCGCGCAATCATTAGAGGCTTTTTTTTTTACTTTAAAAGCACTTTTTCGGCTGATGATTGCACGCCTCAGCTGGGCATGGGGGGAGCCCAGGATTTTTGTTACTGGTTCTCCGAACCACCCGCCATCTTTGCTACCGGATTGGGTGATCCGGTCCGAACCAGGAACATTTCACCCCTGAGCAAGACCCTGTGGCACACATAAGGGGTACAACCACTCATTGATCAACCCAGAAACGGGTACAAGAAAAGAATGGAATTGCTGCCTAGAAAAAATGGGACTACTGTAGAACAGTCCTGCTAATCCAAACTCTCATGTTTGATCCAGAAGATTTATGATGTCCAAAACAACTGATAGGGCTAATGATATCAGAAGGGCTGTCCTCTCTTTATTTAGTCCCTAACTGAGGTCATCCACAAGAGTGACACCTGCAGTTTTTGTTATGAAACTCAAACGATAATGATCCAGATATTCTGCTTCATACAGGATTTACTGCTATCAATAGCTCATCATCTTCCACAAAAGCTCCCCAAAAAAAATTGTGTGGAACTTGTCCAATATGGTTGAATTGCAATATATTTTTAGAGCTGAAACAACACATTCCCACAGTTGGTTACCTTTGCTCAGAATTTTTTATGTGGTGTATGACATAGTATAGTTCCCTCAAATAAATCCACGTGCTGATCCAGATCCACTACCTAAATTTTGAATCTCTTCTATCTCTGTAGGTATAGATGAAGATTCAGAAAAAGTAAGGTGACCAGGATTTCATAAACACAAAAATATCTTGCGTCTGTGAGCCTATAACATCAAGCATACCTTGCAGTTTTTATAAATGCAGTGATTTATGCTTCTTGCTGCTTCTCTTGCAAAAGGACCTGGAATAAGTCTTCTGTGTGGGCTTGGCTATACTTTTCCCTCAGGATGTTTGACTATTTTTTCTCCAAGGGTAGTGATGACAAATACTCATGAATTAGTGTGGCTTAAGTTTCTTCATGTCAAGCTTCTTTTTCTGGTCTTTTTCTTCTGCTGCCTCTATTAAATTCTTTTTAGGGCTCACAAATACTTTAAGTAATAGTTGGGTGGAACCAGTGGTGGGATTCAACCGGTGTAACAACTGGTTTGCTGAGCATGCATGCGACATACGTGCACTCGTTGCATTTGAATTCAGCTCTAAAATTTACCTTCTACTGCAGCCCCAGTGAGTAAAACAGCTGAGGTATGGCAATCCGGTCTGCCGCATCGATCAGCTGGGCTTCAAACAAAGGAAATAAAGGTCAATATAGAGCAGGGGCAGGCGGACGGATCCACCTGAAAAAATAATTGCTACCAACCTGCCTTCCATTGAGGACCTGTATACTGCACGAATCAAGAAGAGGGCCGTGAAAATATTTACAGACCCCTCACATCCTGGACATAAACTGTTTCAACTCCTACCCTCAAAACGACGCTATAGAGCACTGCACACCAGAACAACTAGACACAAGAACAGTTTTTTCCCGAAGGCCATCACTCTGCTAAACAAATAATTCCATCAACACTGTCAAACTATTTACTGAATCTGCACTACTATTAATCTTCTCATAGTTCCCATCACCAATCTCTTTCCATTTATGACTGTATGACTATAACTTGTTGCTGGCAATCCTTATGATTTATATTGATATATTGACCATCAATTGTGTTGTAAATGTTGTACCTTGATGAACGTATCTTTTCTTTTATGTACACTGAGAACATATGCACCAAGACAAATTCCTTCTGTGTCCAATCACACTTGGCCAATAAAAATTCTATTCTATTCTATTCTATTCTGATCATTGTAGAGAACCAGTTCACTCTCAGTTGATCGTTGAAGCTACTGGTTTTCCTGAACTGGTCTGAATAGCTGAACCCTACCCCTAGGATAGCTATAGATGGTGCAGCTATAGCATAGTGTAGATACTTGGAGTCTGGAAGTACCTTTTCCAACTTAAACTTTAAGAAGGCAGAATCAAGAAAAACAAGAAGTCACATTGCTGAGAAACAACTTTTTTTTTTAATCTTTTAACAGGAGATTCTCTGTTTTCTAAACTGTGACTAAAGGAAACACCTAGCAATGACTCAATCCCTCTTCTTTCTCTTCTCATTCTGGAACAGCAGAAGTAAATTAATGTCTTATCAGATAGATGCTGTCATTTTGTCATGCCCAATGGAGCACCCAATTATTTATGAAGATCCTGAAGGTACTGATGTGATTCTGATTGCTTCAGAGGAAATCCCCTTTCATCTGTACAGCCAGAGTTTCTCAACAAAACCATCTATTTGGTTTAGGATTTGGCCAGATTCTTATCAGATCTGGATTCCCAGAAAACCAGGCAGATGTTCCAGGGGCTTCCTTACTGAAGTTAACATCATTCTTTTCTGTTTAAAATACTTATATTTTAAATTGTGATTATTTTAATGTATTTATTTCATTTTTAATTAAGTGCTTATGCTGCTTCGAGTCACTTTCATATGAAATAGACAGCTAAACAAATATGATTAATGGCTCCAAAACATCTTCTCCTCATTCACACTGATGCATGATGCAACAAGGTGTTTTTACTTTCTGGTTTTTCACAGAAGGTGAAGATGGTCACACAGGAAGTACTAGAATCTAGTTTTTCTATTCTAGTTCTGTTCTGTTCTGCTACACCTTATGGACTCTCAGAATAGCCCTATTCAATCAGAAGAAATAAATGTACTGTGTTTAATACAAATTGAAAAACTATTTAAGGCAATCCAAAGGATTTGGATGTACCCAGTAAAGCTTTTGGCTTTATTCCCTTTGAACAGCAGTTGTCTTGGCATGCCATATCAGAAACTGCATTAAAAATTCTTAATTTAAAAGTGTTCATCTGTGTGACAAGTAGAGTTCTGTTTAAGAAATATCAACATCTGATTTTTTTAAAAAAAAATTCTTATGTTTAGATATAAAATAAAACTTTGTTGATACATATGCCTCTTTTTCCTCAGCCATGTCTCATATTTAATTTGCAATCAATGATGGTTCCAAGATCTTTTTCACCAGTACCACAGTCAAGTATCCTGTATCCCTTAACTACGTATCAGATTTTTGTTTCCTAAGTGAAGAATTTCACAGTTGTTTCTAACCCATTTAGTTAGTTTCATCCCATTTCTCCAACCTATTGAGATCAATCTTTCAACCTTTTATTTAAGTCATTAGTAAAACTATTTAAGAGTAGAGGACCAAGAAATGAATTTTGCAGCACACCACTTGATATACATTTCTTCAGTTTTGCTAAGAGTCCACTGATGAGCTTGTTTTTTTTTGTTTTGTTTTTTTTTTAGCACATTTTCAAGCTAACTCTCCCTTGAGGAACCAATAATGTTCAAATTATGTTATTCCAGACACATCTGGAGAACTTCAGAATTCTGGGAAAAAGTTAAAGAAAAAGAAGAGGATAACCAAAACAAGGTGAATGTTACAGTAGAGAGGAGTACAAGCTGAAGGACCAGATCAGGGACAAATCCTCCTGGAGAAAATCTATTGATGTGTCACTAAGAGTCAACACTGAAGTGATGGCACATAATCAATCAGTCACTCAATCAGGTCTTCAGTCTTCCAATTCTCACTAAATAAGAGAAATCTGAAGCTACTAAAAAGTCTAATACAGCCATTAGTGAACATCTGGTCACAGAATTTTTGTCCATAGTTCAAGCAACTAACGTTGCTGCAGACTGTTCAGTAACATCTGGAGAGGCACAGGTTATCTTCTTTCCCTGGCTACAGATTAGTTTGTTGGTTAATACCCTGGCATTTTAAAAACTTGCTAATATATTTTAAGACATCTGATTGCTCTAAAAATTATGTGTGGCATTTTCAGTATTGACCTCAGCAATATTCCCAGGAGGGTGCAAGGCAGGTCAGATTGATGTTAGTGGAGACATCTTAACCCTTTTCTAATATATTGTGTTATGCAGGGCCCTATAGTTATTTCTGTTGCCTTTCCCATGCAAAGCACTACTATTTTGCCTCTATAGCATCAGTCTGATGGAAGATGTATGCCGATAATTGTTTAAAAGATCCTGTTCACACTTGCAATTCTTCTTGTCTTAATTCATGGCAAGAAAGCTTAACAGTTGTCAAAAATGAAGGCAAAAATGCAGAGAATAAAGCATGTTAAGAATAATAACATGCAGAAGTAGAGAAATATCTTAAAGTGTGTGGTGGGGCAGTGCATTAAGAGCTCATGCTTTTCAGGATAAGAGGGTAAGAAAATGTAAATAACCAATTGCCACTTAACACCTACTGTGAAAAAAGTAAAGCAAGATTTCCATTAAGCAACAGAAAGCATGGGAAGAGAGCGTACCAAGCTGAACCTCATGAGGTTATGCATTGCTGTCGGTAGATTGTTGGGAGGCAAGACACTTCTTGAAGTGGCTTTAGTTCTGGGTGCAATTAATATTCCTCACTAGCCATGCCTTGTTGAATGTCTAGGAAGCTTCAGCCAAGAGGAGGCAATTCTACTTGACTCAATTCAGTGGTGGGTTGCTCCCGGTTCTGTCCAGTTCTATAGAACTGGTAGTAAAATCAGCGGGAGGCTCTACCTATCTGCCTGGACATCATAAATGATGATCTGTGCATGCGCAGAAGCTTCTATGCATGCACACACGCAGCCCCATTGCGAACCGGTAGTAAAGGTAAGTAGAACCCACCCCGACTCAGTTGTAAACTAAATTTCTTCTTTGGCCATAAATCCATGAAAAATCTCAAGGCACACCCAGTTTCATTCCTTCTGTAATGAAGAACACATATTAGGCTGCTTAACTTATTTCACTGCACATTTCCTGAACTATTGTTATAACATAAGAATAAGCATTGAGCTGATTCAAAGTAGGAAATTTTTTTTTAACCTTTGATGTTTTATTTAACATTATGACTAAATCCCCTGGTTTAGCTGTAAAAGAAATCTACATGAATGACAAGGTAGAAAGAATAAGACAGGAATACATATGGATGGTGCTGCTTGGGACAATTGTTTGGGACCTGCCTGGGACAATTATTCATACAGAGTTACTGGTCTCAGGTACTCATGTACAAAACCAAACAAATCAAAATAAACCCAAACCCAAACTCAAACCCAAACCCAGACCCACAACTAAAACCACAACCAAACCCAAACCCAAACCCAAAACTCTGGTCTCAGGTCTTCAGTAGAATAATATTGTGTTTCTTCAGCACTACCACAAACACAACATGTTAAACCTGGGATTTTCTGCATCTAAAACAAGGGCTTACACATTTATAATAGCAAGTCTATTCAAGCCAAAATGGACAGAGAAAGAGAGAGGGAGGGGGGAGGAAGGAAGGGAGGGAGGTGCTTTATGTGCATTTTTAAGTGTCTGGAGGTTTTATGTAAACTCAATCCTATAAATTGAAGATCTAAGCCATTTTTGTATTAAATGATCATGATAAATTATCTTATTTTTCAACTGAAGCCAAACAGAAAATGCTTTAAGAAGCATAAAGTGTATGCTGTCCCAATGAGCTACAGTCTGTGTCATAACACTGACCTAATTCTCAGGATTGGTATAAAGATAACAAAAGCCATGGAAACCGAACAAAGAATAATGAAAAAGAAAAAAAAAGTTAAAAGAAGATTTTAGCTCAGTCTCACTTAGTTAGCTATAGCTGACTCTGAAAACCAAATTCTAGTTATTAAATGTTAGATCAATGTTCTCTCTGTTAATTAGGGAGACAATGTCCTTGACTATCTGCTCAAGTATGAAGAGAAAATGCTTTCTTAATCCATAAATTCAATGAAGTATGTGCCTTTATTTTTATCTTGTTTGTGTGATCCTCCAAACACATTCAGTGAATATAGAAACTATCCCGTAGTTCGTAGAAAACTTGTGAATATGAAGACCTCTGGAAATTTTCAGTTTTTAAGCAATTATTAAGCTTCTTTACGGCAATGTGTTCATACCAATAACAGTTGGTATTTCATTCTTTTCAAGAAAGGAAAACAGCTCGAAGCAATGAAAAAGTTTTTTTTTATTGGATTCAGCTATATGAACAGAATAAAAGGAAGACTGTAAGGAAAACAAGTTGCTGAGTTCGTAGCTTCCAGATGCAGGAATGTCCTGCAGCCTTGCTAATAATTTATTTGACCGCTTTATAAGTAACTTTCCCTGTACTAGAGAAAACTAGCAAACTGTGGCCCTGTGGGCAATTTTCATAGGATGATGAATCCTTATCTAGTTTGCAAGCTTCAGAATCTCTCCAGCTGAGTATGTCTTCTCCGGAGACTTCAAACATGTTCCCATTTCTTGTCATTTTTTCCAACCACTGAAATGTCCTTGAGCTGTTCTTTTTGCTTTTTTACTGATATTGCTTCTTCCATGTATTTGTGTTTGTTTTAATTGCTTTATTTCCATTGAAATAGGGTTTATAACATTACCAAGAGCTTGAAATTCAGCTTGTCAGAATTGTTTTTCCTTCTCTTTCTCTCCTTTTATCAAGTTATTCTGCCCATGATCCACAGGTTTGCTTATACATTGGGCAAATGGATTCAGTACAATTGCTGCCTAGGGGTGTCCAATAAATTGTGTTATTATAACCCACCTGATTTGTATTCTGTCCTAAAATAAAGGAAATAACAGTGTCAGAGTAGATTTCTGGTCCTGGTGGGTTTATATTTGCTTGAATGAAGAAGACAGCAACTGCAAAAAAACAAAAACAACAACAATAACAACATCTCTCACAGCACAAGAAGCACAACCAACTTATGTAACACTTTACATATCAAGAAAAGTTCTTGCCAATCTCCTTTTTTGATCCAAATTTGTTCCAAGGACCAATGAAACTGTAGGAAAAGGATAATGGGATGTTTGTAAATTCTGAATCATGTGCTTGCTTTTTGTTCTCTAAGTGATAACCAAATTTTGGAGAAATTGCAATTTTTAATGCATTTGATAGGCCACTTGGGAGAGTTCAACATGGGGATAAGAGTCAAAAGGATTATTTAGGACTGATGGCACTGGTCTACAATTTTTAGGAAATTATCGACCTCCAAGATAAAATATGTTAATTTTACATATTTTGATTAGATTAATTAGACAACAGGTGATAAAGGTGCTGGTTGGCTAAAGTTTTCAAGATGTTTCACAATAAAGGTGATTCATACACAGGCAAATATATTTGCCTACAAGGGAGGGAGATGTCTAATGATCATGATGCCTCTTAGCTTCTTGACAAAATATGGTAGAGCAATGAAAATCGTACCACATGGAAGTGTATAAATTTATCTTCACTTTGAGAACAGCAAGGCAGATGACTATGAAAAACACATTGAAAAATTGCTTAGGTCCTGCAAAGTACTTGGTCAAACATGTCACTGAAAATTCACTTCTTACACTCACATTTAGACTATTTCCCTTTGAACTGTTGAGCAGGGAGTGATGAGAATGGGGAAAGATTTCACCAGGATATCGCAGGCATGGAGAAAAAATACCAAGGGAAATGGAGTCCATCCATGCTCTCCAATTACTGCTGGAATCTCCCCAGGGATGAATTCTGCAGTTCACAAGAGAAAAGCCAAAAAGCGCAGTTTAGATACCAAATTAAGATGAAACCTTGTTTAATCTGATGTTAGAGCTTGTCAATTTTTCATGCAAAAGGCATGAAAATGTTACAAGAAAAACCAATAAATGTATGGAAAGTTATGTTATTAGTTTCAATAAAAAGATAAATTTATAATGATTGGTGTGGCACCATTCTAATTGCTATATCAGATTTTGATATCAGAGAAGTTATGGAGCATAATTGCACACACCCCTTGTAATTTTGAATTATTTTGATGCAATTTTCACCTGCAGCTGTATCTTGGAAACTGGAGCCAATTAATACTCGGGACTTAATTTTTCTTTATTAGTGACCCAATTCTGGTAAAATTAAGCTACTTTCATTTCTGAAGCTTTCTCCTTGTAGACCAGTGTAGTTTACCACACAGTAACAAAATTCCATGAAATTTAACTATCTGCTATCTCAATAAATAAATTATTCCAGATCACAATCATTCCTGGTAAATTCACAACACTGATGGAAGCAGAAAAAAACCTTAGTAAAACACAACACAATTCCTGATTTTGTTCTATGCTTGTGATAAACCCAGTGTGCATGTCTGTAGGTGCATGTTTGTACAGTATTTGTGTGGAATTTAAACAGCTGTTACACATGTTAGTAAAATGCAGTTTATGTAGGCCAGAGTTCTAGATAACCTTTGTTTGTTGAAGTCACTGACTGGTATTAAAGAGAATTGACAAAACCACACAATATCTTCCTTTATTGCTCTCATGAAGACAGAGACCTCAAGGTTGAAAGGTCTGAGCAGAGAATAGCTCAGGCTGTTAAGAAGCCTGTTATTAGAACACAGTAGCCTGCAATTACTGCAGGTTCAAGCCCGGCCCAAGGTTGACCCAGCCTTCCATCCTTTATAAGGTAGGTAAAATGAGGACCCAGATTGTTGGGGGGGCAATAAGTTGACTTTGTAAAAATATACAAATAGAATGAGACTATTGCCTTATACACTGTAAGCCGCCCTGAGTCTTCGGAGAAGGGCGGGATATAAATGTAAACAAAAAAAAAAGATGCTTGTAATCAAACCAACCATTTCCTTTGTCTCTCTTCCTTGTAGAAAATGGCTACTTCAAGGAGAAATTGCAAAGTCATCTGACCCATGGATGGATCTTTGGAGAATGTTCTTCAGCATATTCCAATCAATTGTTCTGGTTTTTCACCTTGACAGTTCCCATTTTGAAAAAAACTGGAATATGGAGCAAAAAATGTATAAGTTACCAAATAAGTAATATTTGGGCTATTTTCCTAGGGAGGGAGGGAGGGAGGGAGGGAGAGAGGGAGAGAGAGAGAGAGGGAGGGAGGGAGGGAGGGAGGGAGGGAGGGAGAGCGAGTGTATATCCAGGTTAATTAGTTTTCTTCTTTCTTGAAAACCTCTATAGAGAGTATCATCTTGCTGAAATTCTGCACAACTGACTTTAATAATATAGCCTCATTTTCAAGGAGTGGGAATAAAAGCAGAGTTGTGAAAAATCCAAACAAAAATACATGCTAGCTAAAATGATTTCATATGTTCAGTCTTTTGAGGGCATAATCATTAAATAGACTTGTTAGTCAGGTTTGCAGCAAAGGACGTTCTCCTGAATTATCCGTGTGTGTGTTTCTGTGCGTGTGTGTGTGCATATGTTTGTGAGTATAAACATGGCCTTTAAAATTTTGCTTCTTTTTTTTTTAGTGTAGCTACTTGCAGGTTGCAACTGTTACAGTATATATTTATTGTGGCCCTTATGGTATGTATTTGTTACGGAAAAGTCAGCCAATTAAAAATCATATTCTATTTCTCATTTTAGATTGCTATCAGAAATAGATTAAAATTCACATTCAGAATAGCGTTCTTTACATAAAGTAAGATACATTCTTTGTCCTCACCCCTCCCCCCCAACAGCAAAGAAAGGTCTTTAAAGGACAACCAGTCAAATTACAGCCATGGCTGGACTTACTCCTGGAACGGTGAGGTGGCCTTGGTTCCAGGCTGAGCAAAGAAACCATTTTAATTCCATAAACTACTTGCGAGATGTAATTATACCTTGCATAACGAGCTACTTTGTTCTTTATGCAAACAATTTCTATGGTGGTCTTCTGCTATTGTTTAAATGGAAAATCATGCAGGTTAATAGCTGATCCCCCACCTGGAAAACTTTCTCAGTCCTCTCCCTTTATTTTTCAGAAAGTCTATAAAAGATTTGAAGCTCTGAGGCTTGTAAAATAGTGGAATTATTTTTCTTCAGCTAGTGCTAGCCTACCATTCAGCCATTCCTTTAGGAAGTATAGCAACCATTAAATCACTTAAACGGTTTAGGAAGTGGAAGTGTCCTTTAAAAGAATCTGGGAATGAAACTTCTATAGATAACTGCTAGCCTCCAGAAACTAAGAGTTTATTTTATTTGATGTTATTATGTTATTTCTTATAACTGAGCAGACGTAGTGCAAATGGCAGAATCTTATCTCTATCATTAATCTATGAAGTGCTTGACTTCATGGGTCTTAGGAAACAAATGGAGATTTCACTATACAGTGAGTCTATCCTTCTATGACAATTCTTAAGAAAGATTTTCTTGTGTCCTATAATTTCTCAAGGAAGGAAAGAAGAAAGGGAGGGAGGGAGGGAGGGAGGGGGAAGGAAGGAAGGAAGGAAGGAAGGAAGGAAGGAGGAAAGAAAGAAAGAAAGAAAGAAAGAAAGAAAGAAAGAAAGAAAGAAAGAAAGGACCTCTTTTAGACTTCAGTGAAAGAGAGTAGTCACTGAAAATATTAAAGACCTAATGAACCAATGTTTCAAAAATATAAGAATTAATATATAATTCATAACAAGAATCTGTCATGTTGAAAAGAAAAAGAAAGAAAAGGAAGAACTTTTAGTTATCTTTTTCTAGAATAGCATATGGTCTTGACTTATGACCACAATTTCCATGGCTAAATGATGTGGACATAAAGTAAAATGTCATTCCCGGTTGCCATTGTTAACCAAGAATCATGTGCCATTAAGAGAAAGAAGTCCCAGGTAAACAGCATGGACATGCTGCAATGAGGTGGGAGTGGCCCTGAGAGGCCAGTACAGCCTGTGCATGAGATTGGGGAGGGGGGGGAGGGAGGAACCTGCAGTGCAACACAAAGCTACAGCTGCCCTGGAAGACTTGTCCTTTCCAGCCCAGCCCAATAGCATAGTACTAAACTGCTGTGCCCTGGCAAGTCTCAGTCCTCTCACCCTACCCAACACCACTTATGACTGTAGGGATACTGCTATTGCCCTCCACCTGGCATATCTCCCCTGTATCTATTCCATTTTGGCTATCCTCACATAATCATTGGGCTGGATCCCAATCTTCCCCACCTGTCTGTTCACCTTTCCAGGGCCTCCTTTATATTAGCAGCAGTTGTCCAGGAATTAAAAATCTAGTGACTAAAAATGTTTGCTACTGTGGCCTAATTCACAAACTAGTACTCACGCAGCACTCAGGACAATTTGAAATTTAGGCGCAGCTATACGGAGAAAAGCCCTAAAGAGTTTATTATCTACAGTTTAGCACATAAAGAAAAAGGAACCTCCTCTGCTCTGGAACCATCTGGAACTTTCTGATAGCTGAATCCAAGATTTCTAAGACTTCCATCAGAAGTCAGAGAGACATTTCCAAGGAAGAAGTCAGGCAACTGGCAATGAAAAGGACATGTTAATTTCTATCATATGTAACAAGAAGACAGAGTGGTGGCACAAAGTTAGGTGAGACTCAAAGTAGACTGAAGTAACTCCCACCACACAAATCATTAAACAAACAAAACTACTTCTCCTTCCCATCCTTCTATCAGGGATGCTTTAAATTTGACCAAATTATAGTCAGCTTTATGTCAGTTCAGCCCTGCGCTTTGGCTATTTATCATTAGCTGAATTATGATTTATTATGAAGTTGCTTTAACTGAACTGCTTTATAAAATCTGCCTAGCTGTTTCTAATTGTGGCTACAATCATAGTTTTATGGTTTCTATTTGTAGCTTCAGCATTTAATAAATAGATTTATATAGCAGGAAATAAGGGCATGAAACAACAAACAGTAAAACATTAATAAACAATAACTAAATTTAAGAGTTGGAATGTATAAGATATATGTATGGAAGAGATGATTATTTTGTGAATGCACAGGAAGATATGTTAACACCCTTACAGCACATTGTAATGGAATTGATTTGATGAGGTTTTTTTTATTTTATATTTAAAAATAAATAATTTTTTTAAAAAAATAATAATTTAAGAGTTGGAACAAATAGCTAGCTGGCTAGTCATGAATGTCTAGTGTATAAGCCTCCCAGCTAGATTAGGTCCCAGTAAATGGATATTTTAAGCCAGTTGAAATTCCTGAATATGAGACTGTGTTTTGTTTTATTTTTAATGCAGAAATATATGGTAATATTTGGTTGCTTTAGGAGCTAAACTACTCTGAACATAATTCATATATATTTTCTAGCCTTGCATTCTAGTATTATTTTAAATGTGTCCCCTTTTTTCAAACCAAACTAAAAGCTGAAATCTTAACTTGGACTGTACTCTTTTACATCCAACCAATTGTTTATGAGCATCACTTAAAAACATAAAAACCAAACATTTCTGCTGAATCAACAGCCTTTTCTTTAAAAACTGGGAGAAAAAAAATATTTTCCATTACGGGGATCTTGTCAATAAAGATATCTCAAGCTTTTAGCTGCATTTTAAACTTGAATACACATTTGCTTGAGGTTAGGAACATTATATCTCACTACTTTGTAAAGCAAATCTGCAAGAATAATCACTTTCTGTAGAATTTCCTCCCTCAGGAGAAACCTCCTGATATTTAGCTTCCGTCCTAACCTTGGTTTTTATAGATAATTAATAGATTATATGATGTATTACAATTAGTTTTTACTTAGCAAAGCAAATGACAGCCTGCTTTTTAAACCACCTAAGCAGTACACAGGGTCAGGTGTAAGCAATCAGATTTGGTCCTATTGTGTAGACAAGCTGCTATTTATTTAGCTTAGTCAAATTTATATGGCCGTACTTCTCATAAAAGAGGCGACTGTAGGCATGGTGTAGAATTTATTCCGGGCACCAGCAGTCAGGATGATTTTTACCCTTATCTTGGACTGAAAATAGTTATAGTTGGAAATTTTATGCTCAGAGGAAAATGAAGGGCTATGAAACTTTATCTGTTTTAAACAAATACTACCATTTCTATTGTGCTTAAAGTTATACTCAGTTGTTTTTACAGTCTATCAGCAGCAATTACAAAAGACAATAGAAACCCATCACCAGTTTTTGTTTGTTTGTGAAGCATCTATGCATGCTAGAAGCACTTTACCATAACACCTGTAAGATATTATTGCTACTTACAGTTACTAATGTTTAATAATTAGTCAAGGAAATTTCAAATCAAATTCCTCTGGGTATTCCCCTGATTTCAGGAGGAAGTAACACTTTAAAAAACCCAATACATTTAAAATGGGTTGTTCAGAATAAACAGGCTGCTTTGCAGGTTTGATCGTAGAAAGTGCCAGGAAGTAAGCTGTATTTAAGCTATTAGTTGAAATATCTGGGCTTCATCTTTTTAAGCTGCAAAAAACTAGACAAGCAGTAGATGGCAGCAAACAGATACAAAGCACTTTCTTGGCTGCCATCTAACAATCCTTTGAACTTCTGCAAGGACTTTACATTCTCAGTATTTTTCCCCTTTCCTTTTCAGACTTCAGTTGTTGTTCTAAATACTTCAAAATACTTCTACCCTGGCTGTTTTAAACATCCATGTGTACAGACACATTTTAATTTTACTTTATTGAGCTTCATAAAAAATGCTATCATTCAAAGCCATCTGCATCAATGATCTCTGGCTTCCAAAATGGCAGCTGTGACTGATTGATTCCTGCCCCTTTTTATATCCAGATTCCTGTTCAAAACAGGTGGGGCTTCGATCGTCAGGTCAGACCCACATTTTGAAGCTAATGGCCGTCACTGTGACAAAATACCTTATCCCACCAGACTTGAAATCCTAGGCTTAGAAAACTTGGACTCCATCACCTTCGACAAGACCTAAGTTTAACTCATAGAATCATCTATTGTAATGTCCTTTCTGTTAAAGACTACTTCAGCTTTAATTGCAATAATACAAGAGCAACCAATAGATTTAAACTTAATGTTAACCGCTTTAATCTAGATTGCAGAAAATATGACTTCTGTAACAGAATCATCAGTGCTTGGAACACTTTACCTGACTCTATGGTCTCTTCCCATAATCCCAAAAGCTTTAACCAAAAACTTTCTACTATTGACCTCACCCCATTCCTAAGAGGACCATAAGAGGCGTGCATAAGAGCACAAACGTGCCTACCATTCCTGTCCTATTGTTTTTCTTTTTCTTCTTCTTATATATATATATATGCTTATACCTCCTAATATTTACTCATATATATGTTTATATACTATATAATCTTTTTTGTATGATACCTATATATATTGTTGTGACAAAATAAATAAATAAATAAATAAATAAATAAATAAATCCCTACTTCAATTGTTAAAACACAATAACTATGTAAATTAAAATACTACTGTAGGAAGTACTATCTGTATGAAAAGGGAAGCCTAATAACTCTAACTGAAAAAAAAGGGATGGGATGGAGAGACGATGAGGAGAATAAAGAGAAAAACATCTAAAAGGAAAGAAGAAAGTTAAAATTGAAACCTCAAACACCAAGAAATCCCAGGCCAAGAAATTTCACTAGTATCCTTCAATATAACAGTTTTAATTTGCATTGATACAATTCAGTATAATATACTTTTTAAATATTGAATTAAACCCAGACCTTTCAAAATCATAGTAGCTTGTCTCCCCAAACAGTAAGATATAAACCATGGTTTACAAACCAGATTAGTTGGATTCACTGATTTCACTAAGACAAAACTGAACTGTTATAAATAAATAAGATTGTATAAACCTAGCCAGTTTGTGTGACGCATGATAGGATCAGATTTACCTTCCCATAGTGAAGTGCTAGTCTAAGTGAATAGAAAAGAATATTGCAACCAAGTCCTGTGGTACAGAGTAAAGGCTTATCTCTAATAAAATCCATGATAACATGAATTCTAGTGACAATTCTAGAATTTACCTAACATTCAGGGATGTGATCTAGGCCAGAGGTCTCCAACCTCGGCAACTTTAATCTTAGAGGACTTGAACTCCCAGAATTGGGAATTCTGGGAATTGAAGTCCCTCAGGTTTTAATTTGCCAAGGTTGGAGATCCCTGATTTAGGCCATTAAAGGAAGGATCAAAATGGCAGAAGCCATTAGGGAGTTGAAGCCTCAGCCCTGTTTAAAGTGTGTCTTTTGTATTGCATGTGCATACTAATGTGTCTACCATTTTCACATCATCGATATCCCTTCCATGTTCTCTTTTTCATATTCATTGTTTTCTGCAATAAACAAATAAAACCTGTGTGAAGAAGTTGGGAGATTGCACTTAGTTTTTATTTATTTATTTTAATGCAAAAGCATGTTAAGAAATGTCTTAACATTGGCCTTCTTACAGCATACTGGGCTCTTCACAGAGAGATGTTTCTCTATTTTGCACTTCCAAGAATGTTTACATGCCAAGGAACTCTCACTCCAATTTGCTTTGAATAATGCTATAATACATTTTCTCCTCAATTTCACACTTTCCAAAGCATCGCTCAAGCTGGGAGATCTATTTTGATTTGCCTCTTGGTTTCAGTGTGGAAGAAAAAATATACGCATGTACAATTTGAATAAATAGGACTTACATTTTTCTTATTCCATGTTTTTTTGTCCATGGATTTTATTATTTTTTAAAAATGAAGTTAATTTCTGTCTCCTAATGCCCATATACAAATACACACATATAAATATGCAAATATTTCTTCCTGTACTTATAGCAGTTGGTTCTCCTTATAAAACATATTAAACAAAGGAGGTTTGGGGCAGTTTTAATCTTTCTTTTCTTTTTGCTTCTTTTGCATTTTAATATTTAGTATCCGATGAAATATATTTAAAAGAATAGGCCACCTAGAAAACATTTGCTAGCTTTATAAAAATTAAAAAAACAATAACAACCCCACACTATTAAAACAAATCAACACTCAGCTCCAAGTGCAGATGATATCTTATTTTCAAAAACAGCTACATCAAACAGATAGACAGCCTCTATTTGCATAAATCAGTCCTGTCAGATGGCGTGTTTTTAGTTCAAGGAGAGGAAATTAATTGCAAATGCCATGTAGATAATTTGTGCTATGGGGCCAGACACTTAGGATTAGGATTTTGGTTAAAAGGACAAATCTTAAATTAATGCATTTTCTTCCCATTAAGGTTAACTATAGAGCTACTTCTCAGTGGGGTATTAATTGCTTCTCTTTGGCAAAACTCTTTCTAATAAGGATGCACTGGAAGGGGTATACCATCAGCACAGCGTGGAAAGAATTAGATATTCAGCACCTGGTTGGTACCAAAGCAGATTCCATGGTGGGGTATTTTGTGTGCCACTTTGAAATCTGAAGAAGGGGGGGTGAGCATTATAATAATCCATCCCACCCTATGAAAGACCCCAAACACTCCCTGCATTTATTTCAACAGCCAATGACCCTCTGGAAATGGTCATTACTTTCACAGTGCCATAAAGTATCAAATAAGGGTTTGCATATTTATTTTAAATTTCAGACTCATTCACTAAGCTGAAACAGGCCTTGATGTGATTAACTGGAAATATTGAAAATGTATCTTACTGCTAAACATGAATAAGGCAGTTTAACCATTCAGGTAAACATTAAAGAGAAAAAGAAGGTGGAAAAAAAGCACCAAAACAGATCAATTCGGTGTTCTCCTTTCTCCTTCTTTGCACTCAACGAGGCCTAGGAAGAACCAAAAACTTGTGTTCTTATAAACTACTAACTTTATAAATTAGCTGCAGGGAGACCCTTACAATGGACTTGCCTGGGAAGTCTGATGAAATGGATGAGCTCAATAAAGAGAACAGGTGTCATATCTTAAAATTGAAATGTTGTGGAAGGGATTGTGCAACTATAAAGATAGCATTTAAAAAAAGGATTTTTATGTAGAAAACTTTCTTATACTGTCCAAACATGGAGATGATGGGAAGTGTGCCCAGATAAGGATCAGTGACAGATGTTTCCAATTAATATTAATATTAACTACAGCAGTGGGACAGAATACCCTTCATCAACCTGAGTCGTTTCAACATGAATATGCAGGTGGGAATAAGTGTGATGAGTGACCAAACATGTCTCACTTTGGGTCAGTAGTCTTCAGGACCTTATCCTCATATTAGGACTTGGCTTTTCACAGAAATCTCTCATTTCTTTTAATTGCAGTCAAAAGTTAAGCCATATGCATCCCAAAGGTTTGTCTGTTGCAGTAAACAGATATCAAACCTATATCTAGACCAGTGCTCTAGAGTAGGGGTCCCCAATCCTCAGGCCATGAACCAGCACTAGGCCCAAACAAGTGAAGCCCCATCTGCGAGATATAGGCAGCATGCAAAACCATGCCCTCTCTGGTCTGTGGAAAAACCTCTCTCCACAGAACTGGTCCCTGGTGGCCAAAAGGTTGGGGCCACCACTGTAGAGTTTAAATTCTAGGCTTTTTCTCTCACTGCTCCTTATCAGCTGTTCTCTTCAAGGCCATGGAGGAAGCTGAGATTTGTTGTCTTATTAGCCTGGGAACTATTGATTCATGTCTTAGCAACCTTTCTTGTAACAATATGAAGTTCACTATGTTTTTGTGGTAAGCAGTGCAGAAGGCTTGATGGGACCTGAATGACCAATTCTTTCATCACTGAAACTCCTCCTGGGAGCCGCACAGCTACTTCTTTGTCTGGGCTGATATTTCATACATTAAAATGCTTTCACTTAAAATTATCCCCAAATAACACCAGAAAACAGCTCATGGGTTTATGTAAAGAATATTGCATGAATACCAGAAAACTGATTAGAATATGGCCTCAGCAATTGACAAATACTCATCAGATATTTTGGATGGCAAGTCCAAGAATTTTCAGCTGTCACGAGAAAAACACTAGGATCCCTAGAAACTGTACGGTGAGGAATAAAAAAAGAGGCAAAGCTTTTCAGGATTTAGATTCAGAAAGGAATAGAAATGTCAAGATGGAGCTAATAGACTCCTATTTGCAAGAGAAACAGCTGCTCCGAAAGGTCTGGCTACTGGATAACCTTTATACAATTTTAGGCCCTTTGAGATAATTAGCTTTTTTGTCATCCAATCTAGGTTAAAACCCACCAAAAAATTCCTTGGACTATCTTTGGATTTATTTCAGATTTATGGTTGAGTAGGCATGAGAAAAGTGACTATGAAGGAGAAAGATAGAAAGCTTGTGCGGATTTAGCTTAGAAAATGAGAGGAGAAATTGGATGCCATCTTCTGTCTGTTTCTCATGCTACAAACAGGGAAAGAAAGAAACAAAATATCTGATAGGCAAAGCCATGCCCTCTGTTCTCTTTCTGTCTTCCTGTTCCCTCCCTGAAACTCTCTAATGTCCAAGCTGTTTTGGGAACATCCCTAGGAACAAAACCATCTGGCTGTAGGGCCATCTGAATCTTTAAAATCTCTTTACTGTCTTGAAATTACATTTCCTAGAAAGGAAACAACTGAAATATATTTGAATTGCTTGGGGTGGCAAAACCCTAGGTACAATGTGATTTGATTATGAAGGGGTTCATCTCACACTAAACCCAGGACTTCACCTTCATCTCATAAGTCTCTTAGAATAAAGAACAAAACTTAATTAGGATACATTTGAGATGCAGCAGCTATAGGATTCCCCCCCACCCCAAATGCTTTAGGCAAGGAATGTTTTATATAGGTACATTTCTCCTCTTTTTTTTTCCTTTTTAAAGACTGAAGTGGAAGTGGTGGATAATATATAGTGTAGTGGAATATAACAAAAGCATTCTGGATAAGACTGCGGGATGGCCACTGGGCTCAGGTCAAAAATATATTTGGCTTTTTAAGAAAGTTGCAATCTGGCACTTTTAATTATTCAGTTTTTACACATAGCTTTAGGGTTGTTTTGTGATAGATATGACAGCCCCCATTTGTCAATTTTGTTGAACATAGAGTGAATGATGTACAAGGAATGAACTTGTCTTGGGCATAATTAGAAACCTCGGATACTATTTCTGGATTTGTTAGATCATCATTTCTTTGGAGTGTTGACTCTATTGAGAAAAAGAGAATACAAGAGTCTAGTTACCAAAGAAAATAGGTGGGTGGAGAATGTTGCAAGACAGCTGAAAAACCAAAAAGGACATTGGAAGTATATCTGAAAGGCAATGAAGAAGAGGATGCACTGAAACTGGTACACCATGAATGTTTACTGGATATCAAAGAAACCAAACTGGCCTACAGGAACAGACAAAGCACAAAATAAAGAATGGAAAAGAGACAAAGCAAGGCAAATTATTAAATAGACTAGAATAGAATAGAATTTATTGGCCAAGTGTGATTGGACACACAAGGAATTTGTTTTGGTGCATATGCTCTCAGTGTACATAAAAGAAAAAGAAAAAAAATACCTTCATCAAGGTACAACATTTACAACACAAATGATGGACAGCACATGTAAAAAATAGTAAGTCAAGCAGATAACAACAAGATATGGTAATAGCTATGATCAGAAAAAAACAATTGCTACCAACCTGCCTTCCATTGAGGTCCTGTATACTGCACGAGTTAAAAATAGGGCTGTGAAAATATTTACAGATCCCTCACATCCTGGATATAAACTGTTTCAACTCCTACTCTCAAAACGATGCTATAGAACACTGCACACCAGAACAACTAGACACAAGAACAGTTTTTTCCCGAAGGCCATCACTCTGCTAAACAAATAATTCCCTCAATGCTGTCAAACGATTTACTAAATCTGCACTACTATTAATCTTCTCATCACCATCTCCTTCCACTTATGACTGTAACTTTGTGGCTTGTATCCTTACGATTTATACTGATATTGATTGTTTCCTGATTGCTTACTTGTAGCCTATGACTATCATTAAATGTTATATCATTAAGTGTTAAATTTAATGACCGGGATAGCTCAGGCAATAGAGAAGCCTGTTATTAGAACACAAAGCCTGCAATTACTGCAGGTTCGAGCCCGGCCCAAGGTTGACTCAGCCTTCCACCCTTTATAAGGTAGGTAAAATGAGGACCCAGATTGTTGGGGGGGGCAATAAGTTGACTTTGTAAAAAATATACAAATAGAATGAGACTATTGCCTTATACATTGTAAGCTGCCCTGAGTCTTCGGAGAAGGGCGGGGTATAAATGTAAACAAAACAAAAAACAAACAAACAAACAAACAAATTTGTACCCTATGACTATCATCAAGTGTTGTAAGTGTTGTAGCTTGATGAAGGTATCTTTTCTTTTAGGTACACTGAGAGCATATGCACCAAGAAAAATTCCTTGCCTGTCCAATCACACTTGGCCAATAAAAAATTCTAAAAAAAATAAAAATAAAAATAAATCTTTAAAAAAGTTGAAAAAAGGGACAGAGCTGGCTGCACAAGACCAAGCCTTAAAAACAAAAACACAAAAAATCAGAATTAATAGCAAAAGATGGCAAATGTCACCTCTGTAAAGAAGCTGAAGAAATAATGGACCACCTAGTCACATGCTGCAAGAAGTTTGCACAGACTGATTACAAAGAGTGGTATGGTGCATTGGAATATCTGAAAGACATACTGTTTGGCTGTAAACAGAACTGATGGGACCACAAAGTAGAGAAAATAATAGAAAATAAAGAACTTAAAGTGCTTTGGGACTTTAGAATTCAAACAAAATAATATCTGCCATATAACATCCCAGACTTAACAACTGTTGATAAAAAAGATGAAAAAAAAAAGTCTAGATAGTGGATGTGGCAGTACTTGGAAACAACAGAATAGAAATAACTGGGGGGGAAAAATCACAAAATCCAAAGTCTTGCAAAGACAAATAGAATAACTGAGGCAGAAGAAAGCAAAGATAGTACCAACAGGTAAAGGCACCTTGAGTGCATCTCAAAACACGACTTGAATACCATTGGCATTGACAAAATCCCCATCAGTCAATTGCAAAAGGCAGCTTTATTGGAAAAACTTACATCTTGCGATGCTAGTTTTAACATCATCAAAGAACAACATTTGCCTATCCATATCTTTGGGATGGATAAATAGGTGGATAAAATACCAAATCTGGTCTAAACATTTGGCCAACTCTGTGACCAAACACAGTTAATAATTTTGTATGAGATGTATCTTCTAGATGCTCTTCAAGATCAGCCCTGCATACAGGTCATTGCATTTATCTAGTCATGAAACCAGAGTGTGAGCAACTAACTGAAGGGTCTCTTGATATGCTGCGGATCAATTTTGTTTTGATTTCAAATAAATCAACACAAAGGTAGAAAAAAAGAAATTTCAGTTGTTGAAATGAGCAAGTGTAATATTACCAGAGACGAAAACAGCCAATTATAGAATGGCCCATAATCACAAAATATAATTATATATTCTGCACTATAGCATGATTTGAATTAAAAAAACAGCCCTGGCTAACCACACAATGACTTAGAGAATGTTATTCTTTTGAGTTTAGTGTCTTCCTTTTGGAGAGAGTTTCTGACAGTAGGAAAAGTGGAAATTTTAGAGGTATGTTGTTCATGTTTTTGTATTCTTCCAAAATGCCAGATTTCTTTAAAAACTTGAATGACATATTTTCTTTTGGAATATTTGGAGGCTCTTTGCTTTTATTACTTTATATTTTATTTGGGATTTTCCTAATTTTTAGAGATAGCCCTAAAAATAAATCATTTATCAATTTTTTCTAAGTTGTGTATAATTTTAGAGCATTATGCTCTTACTATTATGTTTTCCTTGAAACCCTCAATATTTTAGCTTACAACCTTTGACCGTTTGATGTGATTTTCTTGAATACTTTTTTTTCCAGATCTCTCATACCATTTTTAGAAGGGATAATCCAAATGTCATAAATACAGACATGATTTATGTTCTTTAATTCTTATTTTCTTTCAGTCATTTGCCTCACTCTTGTAATGTTTGGAATAGCAACTCTTTCTTCCTTCCAATGTTTTTTGTTTCAGCACACATTGATAGATATTTATTTCTTCTTAATAATAAATGCAATTAGAGATCCAGCTCCAGTTGGCAATTAATATCCTTAGTGCACTTCCCTTCAGCTATCAGCAGAGGAAGCACTGCCATGCTATTAATAAGATGCCAAAGAAAGGGGATTTTAAAGGAATTTTCTTTCTCCAACAACAATGTCCCCACTTTTAATGGTCCCTTGAGAAGAACACAGTCTATCAAGTGAATTGATGGGTACTTACTTAGCAATTTATTTATGCAACAAAAGCATTAACTAGGGCCTCATCCAAGTATCCACACTGCTGTTTGTTCATTTGATTAGTTGTTCTTACGCTAGCTGCAAGCATAAGCTTATATAAGACATAAATCAGAACAAATTCCCAAATGTAAAGTTTCTTTCCCTCTGTAAGGCTAAAGGAAGTTCAGTTGTCTCTTTCTCCTTTGCAACAATGCCATGATTTAAGTCAAAAGTTCATGGTAGAAGTCAAAGTAGAAGAAACTGTTGATTGAGGAATCCTGGGCTCGCAGTCGACATGTCAAAGTTGATATTTGTCTAGAGTCTTTTAATCTCGTTCATCTCCATATATTTGCACACGTTGCATTAGTTCTACTCCACATATTTGCACACATTGCATTAGCTGCACTGTCAAACACTAGCTTAAACCTCTACCAACTCTTTAAATATATCCTTCCTCCATACCCAGAGGTAGCACAGAGGCCCAAAGGTGCCACCTGTGGTTTGGAAGGCCTTTGAATCAATCATTCTTGTGTGCCAATTGTGCCATTATCAAGGCAGGGGTGTCTCTTCATAAAAGCACTCATATTTTGGTCATCTAATATTTGTTGCAATGAACTCTATATGTAGCTTTCCTTGAAAACTACTTGGAAGCTGCAATTGATCCAGCATGAAATGGTATGAGAAATATGGGTATGCCTGTGTAATAGCTTTGCTTTGTGAACTATACTGACCCCCTACGGTTATACAGAATACTAGTGAAATCATCAACACTTGAGCTCAACTTGAAAAAAGTATTTTATTGTATATGTCTTATACAACGAATCCACAATAGGGTCAAGCTAGGTGTACTAGCGTGTATACCATGAAAAAGAAAAAGTCACTACTCTGACTGCATAGTTTTCTTTAAAATAAAAAAATATATGTTGGCCCTTGTTCTATATTATTTGATATTGTTCCATTGATCATTCTGGAATACTTTGGCCTGGATTTGCGTTCCTTGAATATACGTTAACAAAAGCTGTATAGAGGTTGTCGTAAGTGAGAAAAGAATAAAAACAGAGCTAAAGATTGTTTGAGCAGAGCCAAAGTTATGTCAGAGGACTCAGTTCTTCAGATTCACCCTTATAAATTAAGCTAATGCTTTTAATCCAGGACAATTATGTAACAACAACCTATAACAATTATGCCCTTGTGTGGTTGATTTGTGCTTGCTGGCAGGAAATGAGGACAGAAGGAAAAAAAGAGAGATGGAAGCTTGTGGTCCTGGTTTCATAGTTATTATTATTATTATTATTATTTATTAGATTTTTATACCGCCCTTCTCCCGAAGGACTCAGGGCGGTGTACAGCCAAGGATAAAACTCAATATATATACAATTAAAACCAGAATTTAAAACAAAGCAAATTACAAAAAAGGCCGGCACTAAAATTTAAAAATTTAAAACCCTAAAACAATAAAAACCCAATTTAAAATAGTAAAACTATTATGCCAGTCCCACTTGAATAAATAAGTGTGTTTTTAGCTCACGGCGAAAGGTCCGAAGATCAGGCAAATGGCGTAAGCCAGGGGGAAGTTCGTTCCAGAGCGTCGGAGCTCCAACAGAGAAGGCCCTGCTCCTGGGGGCCGCCAGCCGACACTGTTTGGCGGACGGCACCCTGAGAAGACCCTCTTTGTGAGAGCGTACGGGTCGGTGGGAGGCATAAGGTAACAGCAGGCGGTCTCGTAAGTACCCGGGTCCTAAGCCATGGAGCGCTTTAAAGGTGGTAACCAAAATCTTGAAGCGTTAAAGTTAAAAGGAGTAAAGGAAACAAATGCAGGGGGGAGAGTTGGAGAACCTTATGATATTGAACAGAATTTGCATGGTATTACTGCAGAGATTGACTACCACAAAGCAAAGAACAGCCAGGTTATGGTGCATGTGTTCATTAAGCAGAATTAGACTATAGTGTTATCCCCAGGCAGTGTTACATTTTTTTGAGAAGAAGTTGCCAATATTCAGTAGAATCTTTTAGTCTGCAGCTGTCCATGATGCCCTACAGTGATAAATGAATAGTGGGGTGTTAAATTGAAAGTGCAGAAAACTGCATACTTCAAGAACAATAGATAGCCTGGGAAAAAAAGCCTGTTACAATAAAAATATTTTCGAAGGATAGTGAAAAAAATCACCAATCTCTTTCCACTTATGACTGTATGACTGTAACTTTCTTGCTGGCAATCCTTATGATTTATATTGATATATTGACCATCATTTGTGTTGTAAATGTACCTTGATGAACGTATCTTTTCTTTTATGTACACTGAGAGCATATGCACCAAGACAAATTCCTTCTGTGTCCAATCACACTTGGCCAATAAAAAATTCTATTCTATTCTATTCTATTCTATTCTATTCTATTCTATTCTATTCTATTCTAAAAAGTTCTAGCTTTTTCCGCACGCCAGCTTTAACAGACAGTTGAAAAATAACAAAGCTAAATAATACTGCTGTTATGCATAGTAATCTATAAATATTCTAGTTTGCACATTTATTTTTATTCCCATAGCAGCTGTAGTTTTTTTTTTATATGTATGCTGGTTTTCTGTAACATTAAATTCTCTTATACCCTCTGCCATCATGCATTATTCGCAGATCCTAAAAAATTGTAATAAATCTATAAGTACTATACTTATATAGACTATACTTGTATATAAGACTATATGGAAATTTCTGCACTGACTAAGATATTACATATCACATTGATTCTGAACACTTTGAGACAACTTTCATTTCAATTTTATTTTGCTTTTTGTACTTGTCATAGACAAAAAGCTATCCAAAATGTGCTCCTAAATAGACATTTGCAAATAATAATATATTAGTGTATTGCATTCTGGGAATAATGTTATATAGGATTGATTTGTTAAAGAGGACAGAGTTCTAATTATCAAAAAAATCTGATGGATGAAATAATATAAAAAGCATCTTGTTCCCTATTGTAGCCAAACATGTGCTTGCAGAAAGTCTTAATCAAGGTTAAGGGCGTGCATAAGAGCACAAAAGTGCCTACCGTTCCTGTCCTATTGTTCCCTTCATTATATCAAATTAACATAGTTGTTGCATACTTTTACTTATGTATAATTTTTTCTCTCATGATGAGTTATTGTTTATGTTGATGATTGTATATACTGTTGTGACAAATGAAATTAAAAAAAAGGTTATAAAGAAGAAA